>NC_142762.1:26008097-26230597 GCF_054948205.1 Urtica dioica subsp. dioica
TTGACTCTTTTGGATGAAACAATGTGACTTGTTACCTCCTCGTCAATACATTGTTTCTAACTTATTCACAAGCAACAAAGGAGTTGAGGAAATAACAGCTAGAAGGGTAAAATGGTAATTTTGTAAATCCCGACTAGCTGATGATATTCATGAAGGGTAAACACTGATAATATTCTGTGGATCCACTCATTACAATTAGGTTGAATTCTTGAGTAGAAAATAAATTCATTTGAACTGTGAGATTTTCAGTGTCAACTCTTTAGTGGAGTCAGTTGACATTAAGCTAAACTTGGAAAAGGTTTTGTGAACTTTTGAGTCCAAGTGTTTAGCTCAAGCTTTGTTCATTTGGATCCATGAGGTCACTGTCACGAATCACATCGGGTAGGAATAGTTAAACTAGAAGCTAAGTCAAAACAAGAACGAAAATTGTCAAAAGGGTATTTTTGTCTTTTGAGACATAGGATGAAATGAATGTCAATAAATTTTTTGACATGGTCATTTGATGACATACATCACTCGGCCAAAATTAGATTTATTGGGCTTTGTGGATTAATTTCATTTCAGAAGAATTCTATTGAAAATTCTTAATGGGTCTTTCTCATGTTGTCATGAACAAATGAAGAAGCTTCTAGAAGCTCCTTCTAGAGATATGTTGGGCGCCTACTACCCAAGAGAAAAAGAGAATATTTTGTGCATAAATGTATCAAGATACTTGCCAAAAGAAAAAGAGGAAACAAATTTCCTATGCATGGCAATAGGAATTTCGGCCAAGTGAGTCAAAGGCAAGGCAAGGAACAAAAAAGGAAACAAATCCAAGCCTTCTAGAAAGCTGCCTTGGCCGCCCAAATGAAAGAGGTAATAAGGCTATGTTGCTCATACATATTTGATATTCTATAGAAGAGGAAATTACCTTATTGAAGGCAAAGACCTCTCCTATAAATAGGAGCCTTATTCTCCTCATTTCATTCATCCAAAGTTTTAGAGATTGAGAGCTTCTCTCTCTAAACTTGGCCGCCCCTCTCCTCTCTCTCTCTCTCTATTCAATTTCGTTTTTATTGTTTTGGCACCTAGGTCCTCATTTGACCTAGTGTTTAGCTTTGCGACTTCAAGACTCGTTCTTAAGTCGCAGTGTTTAAAAGTGCCTACACACTAATTCCTTTTTCTCTCGAGTGATTTAGTGATAGAAACTTTCGTGGTTGCTCGAGTTGCCGAGAAAGGAAGAGAGACGTGCTGCAAGGGAGACGAACGTTGCAACCTTTTCCAAAAGCTTCTCAACGTTCAAGCTTCTAAAAAGGTTAGTAATCTTTTATGCTCATATTAGTTTTTATTTACATGTGCTTGCTCTTTGTCTAGGTTAGTAAAAACTGTTTTACTTGTAAAAGAAAATTTTTAAAATTCCGCCGCTTACCGAAGCGTTAATCTTTTTCTTAAACCCTAGATCAATTCCAACAAATGGTATCAGAGCTATGGTCAAAGACATGCATGTACATGTAATTTAAAATTATGAGCTTGAAAATCGTTTTCGAAAGTTTACTAATTTTGTGACAAGTTAGAATTGTTTTCTTAGATTTTTTTTAATTTATTGTTCTTGCCTTTAAATTAAAAATCATGTTGATTTTCTATGAGTTTGGGATGTTATTAAAACACATTAGAATCAGTTCTAAAATTTTTTAATTTTTTATATTGAAAAACGTGTTTTAAAAGTTTGAGAAAATTTCGAGTAAATTTTATGACTAGTTTTCTTGTCTTACTAGTTTCTTTTATTTACTTGAATCGTTTTATGCATGTTGTTATTTCTTTTATACCATGTTATTACCTTTATAATAAAACACAAATAAAAGCTTTAACAACCTCCTAAAACGTTCCGTTACACTCGATTCTTTTTCCCACCTAAAAAGACCGAACTTTAATTATTTCTTTTTCTTCGAGCTGGAGTAAAACTCGCAGTAAAAGTGGCATAACTCTCTGCTCAGAAATCTAAATTTAATGATTATTGAATCAAATTAAAGCTCTGTCTGTCCTCTTTCCAATGCCACCGTCAAAAGGACATCGGAGCCGCCAGATATGGAGATTTTACTCCGAGGTACGCGGCTGTTCCGAAAGTTCAGTTTTTTAGAATTCCGGATTTTCAGCCCAACTACCATGAGTTATAGAACTCTAATGAGAAAATTCTCTTGAGCAAAAATATTTTTCATAAGATTGTAAACATGATGTGAAAGATTAAAATGTTTTTATTTTTGAAAGTTTAATTGAAAATTGAATTTTTACAAAACTAGTTTGAATTTTGAAAAACCGTTTTCGTTTTCAAACTTAAAAATATTTTGTCATCCAAATCAAATAAGTTTTCAAAATGTTTTCAAAACTATATCTATATCACATATGTTCAAAATCTATATGCTCTTGAAAATTTGAGTGGGAGGTCTCCTTGTAGACAAGCCGAAAAATAAAAAGATGTGTAATCTCAAACTTTCAAGTGTTCGAGTGAGTTGAAGTTCACACTTCCCTCATGCACTTTCCCGAAATAGAAAATAGGAAAAGATCCGAGTATGTCCCTTGTGCCTTTATGCACTAACACTACTCTGAACATGAAGATCTAGGATTCTTTTCTAGTTGTCCGCTCTATCGCTCTCTAACTAGGAAATCCGTTTCCGAACTTATAAGAGTCGATGAACCAACTCCAAAAACTAAGTGGGAGGGTTATATTTTTTGTTTGTAACCCACGATCCCCAACACTAATGAAAGAAGCAATTAACGTGGGACTAAGAGCCGCTCTTGCGACCCTCTCTTAAATGGGAGTACTCCAAGGCGTTTTTGCTTCGATCATTGCTCAATGAGCTACGTCCGAGAGTGAGATGATGATGACAAGGCCTCCCCTTGGGGGATTGTTTTTCAAAGTTGACCTTTTGGACTAAGTGGTTGGTTGCACACTTAGGCTCAATCCCTAGTAATTCTCCCTTGAGGCTCTGCGAAAGGATGTGAGTGATCAAACCAATTTAAAAGGTGGCTAGTCAAAATTGGTGTATTGACATCTTGGCTAAGCATTAATGATGGGTCATTTACTTATAAATGGAGATTTTTTGCGGCCTTCTCTTGAGGGAGTAAATTATCGTTTGGTTTATAACACCTTTGGATTTTATCAAGTCTTAAACAAACTTAAATCCTAAACCAAAGACTAATCATAAACTTGTTTCAACTTATATAGGCAACATGTCTCTCAACCCTCTCTCGATCATCTTTTCCTCAAACAAACTCGAAACCAAAAACTACGTTAATTCGAAACATAACCTCGACATTGTCCTTACCATTAACAAGCACAAATGGGTACTCACCACCCCGTGTCCTCCTCTGACGAATGATGATTCGACTCAAGAGGGCAAAGACGCCTTGGCGGCCTGGCTCTGCTCCGATGAGATTGTGAGGTTCTATATCTTAGCATCAATGAAAAATGTGTTACAAAAACAACATCGTGACATCGAGACTGCCGCCTACATGCTCAACAATCTCCATGAGATGTTTGGAGGGCAAAGGCGTCAAGCAAGGCAACAAGCAGTCCGACAGTTTATGAACTGTCACATGAAGGCTAGGACTCCTGTTGGAGACTTTATGATACTGATCATTAGTTTTCTGAATAAAATGGAAATCCTAGGATCTGAGATTGATGGGAAGAATGTAATAGATATGATCTTAGAAACTCTCCCCGCCTCTCTTGATACCTCCAAGATGAACTACTCCATAAACAAGCTAAAGTACATTGTTACCGAGCTTGTAAAGGAGCTTCACATTGCTGTAGGTCTCACTAAGAGAAAGAGGAATCAAGGAGACGCACATGCTACTGAGCACAAAGCCTCCGCCTCTGGATCTAAGAAGAGACCTCAAAAGGCCGAGAAAAAGAATTGTCCTGGCTATCTCAAAGCAAAGGAACATAGTATTGTACTAATTACCGAAGCATGCTTAGTAGCTGATAATGTATCATCGTGGATTATTGACTCCGCTGCTACTAACCATATTTGCTGTTCCTTGACTGGTTTTAAGAAAACCAAAAGCTTAGAGGAAGGCGACTTCTGTTTCAAATGGGGTGATGGGAGCCTGGTGTCTGCAAAGACCGTGGGATCCGTGACGCTGTCTTTTGAAGACCGCACTTTAAACTTGAATAATGTTTATTTTGTTCCTACCTTTGGGAAGAACTTAATATCCGTTGCTCGTCTTCTTGAGCAAGATTATTGTTTAAAGTTCATTAAGAATGGAATTCGTATTTCGTTTCTTGATAATTCTTTTGACACTGATGCATGTATAAAGAATGCTCTTTTCTACATTTATCCCACTCAACCTTCTCTTTTAGACACCGAAATAGATAATGATCTAATTAGGGAGCCAAAGAGGATCAAACTTTCTGAATCCTCCGATCTAACAAAATCAACATACCTATGGCACTTAAGACTTGGTCATATCAGTCTAGATAGGATTAAGAGACTTGTGAGGGACGGTCCACTCCAAGCCTCTGCAATAGGTTCACTACCTACTTGTGAATCCTGTATAGAAGGAAAAATGACTAAGCGACCTTTCTCCGATAAGGGTCGAAGAGCCACTGAGTTGTTGGAACTAGTACATTCTGATGTATGTGGTCCGCTCAGCCAACAGGCACGTGGAGGATACGAATACTTTGTTACCTTCACCGATGATTACTCGCGATATGGTTTTGTCTATTTGCTCAAACACAAATCCGAGACCTTTAACGTATTTGAGCTCTTTAGAGCTTTAGTGGAAAAGCAAACTGGCAAAGTGATTAAAACCCTTCGATCTGATCGAGGTGGTGAGTATGTGTCTGGAGAGTTCGATGACTTTCTTAAAGAAGAAGGTATTGCTTCTCAGCTTACCGCACCTGGCACACCTCAACAAAATGGCGTGTCAGAGAGAAGAAACCGAACTCTTATGGAGATGGTTTGATCAATGATGAGTTACTCATCACTCCCTCTTTCCTTTTGGGGATATGCCCTCGAAACAGCCGCTTATATTCTGAACCAAGTTCCATCCAAGACGGTTCCTGGTACTCCTTATGAACGATGGACTGGGTGCAAAGTGAATCTTGGCCGTATCAAAATTTGGGGTTGCCCCGCACACGTGCTAAGGCAAAAGACTAGCAAGTTGGCTAGTAGGTCAGAATTGTGTCTGTTCGTTGGATATCCAAAGGAAACCAAGGGTTTTACTTTCTATAGTCCCGAGGACGATAAGACTTTTGTTAGCACGAATGCTCGTTTCCTAGAGGAGGACTTTATGAAGGATGCAAAACCTAGAAGCAAAATTGTGCTTAAAGAAAAGTTGGGTGAGGAAGCTTCTACCTCATCTGTAAGAACTGTTCTTACCCCAACTGAAACACAACCTAACTCATCATAATCTCGTCAAGTAGTACTTTGACGTAGTGGGAGGGCTACTCAAAAGCCTGACAGGTACATGTCTTATGGAGACTCTCTCGTAGCCGTCTCTGACATGGATGATCCTGTTTCCTATAGCCAAGCAATGGCTTGTTCTGAATCAACCCTTTGGCTTGACGCCATGAAAGTTGAAATGCACTCGATGTATGTCAACAAAGTCCGGAAACTTGTAGACCTTCCTGAAGGGATTGAACCCTTAGGGTGTAAGTGGATATACAAGAAGAAAAGGGGTCCGGATGGGAACGTCGAGACGTTCAAAGCACGACTTGTGGCGAAGGGTTATACCCAACAAGAAGGGATTGACTATGAAGAAACCTTCTCGCCAGTCGCGATGCTTAAATCCATCCGCATACTCCTATCCATAGTTGCAGCTCTAGACTATGAGATCTGGCAAATGGATGTCAAGACAGCCTTCCTGAATGGCAATCTTGACGAGCGCATTTTCATGGCTCAACCAGACGGTTTCGTGGAAGAAGGTCAAGAGACCAAGGTTTGTGAGTTTCTTAAATCCATTTATGGACTAAAGCAAGCATCTAGCTCATGGAATATTAGATTCGATGAAACTGTAAAAAGCTTCGGCTTTGAACAGTCAATAGATGAGCCTTGTGTTTACAAGTTAATACACGAAGGCAAAGTTGTGTTTCTGGTACTATATGTCGATGATATATTAATCATTGGTAACGATGTGGGTAAATTATCTGAGGTTAAGGTCTGGTTAGAAAAGCAATTCGATATGAAGGATCTGGGAGAAGCCGCGTACATTCTGGGGATCCAAATCTTTCGAGATAGGAAAAACCGGACCCTGTCGCTCTCTCAAGAATCTTATATTGATAAGATGATGGATCGCTTCTCGATGCAAGACTCCAAGAAGAGCCAAACACCCTTTAGGCATGGAGTCTCACTCTCTAAGGACCAGTCTCCCAAGATTGCACAAGAGATTGAAGACATGAGGAAAATTCCTTACGCCTCAGCCGTAGGAAGCCTCATGTATGCTATGCTTTGCACTAGACCTGATATATGTTTCGCCGTTGGCGTAGTAAGCCGTTTCCAATCCAACTCTGGACCCGAGCACTGGATTGCTGTTAAGCATGTTCTTAAGTATCTTCGAAGAACTAGGAATTTGATGCTTACATACTCAGGTACTGACCTGACTATGACGGGATATACCGACTCCGATTTTCAAGCGGATAAGGATTCCATGAAATCCACTTCGGGATCTGTGTTCATCCTTAATGGTGGAGCTGTCGTGTGGAGGAGTATTAAGCAATCTTGCGTTGCTGACTCCACAATGGAAGCGGAATATGTGGCTGCTTGTGAAGCATCCAAAGAGGCTGTATTGCTTAGAAAATTCTTTAAGTATTTGGAAGTTGTTCAAAACGTCGACGAGCCCATGACCCTTTATTGTGATAATATTGGGGCTGTCGCTAACTCAAAATAACATCGAAGCCATAAGCGCTCTAAACATATTGAGAGGAAATACCATTTGATTCAAGAGATCGTGCAGCGCGGAGACGTGGAGGTGAAGTAGATCTCTGGCAGATCCATTCACCAAGGCCCTAGCGAACAAGGTCTTCGACCAACATCGAGATGGATTAGTCATGAACGACTACACACATCTTCTTTGAGTCAAGTGGGAGTTTGTTGTCAATGGTGCCCACAAGAAGAGTAGTAGCGTGTATTTATGTACATTTGATGTCATATAGTCTTACGAAGACTCTTGCTTATAACTGCTTATTTATTAATAAAAGTTGAAACGTTCATTCAATCTTCCTTGTTTGAAGCTTTATGATAAAACCTTAGTCTTTTAGTCCATAAAAAAACTTAACAACTTACGAAGAGACAAATGTAGATTTGCATGAACAAACTCTTCGTAGTTTGCTTAAAACAATATATTCGCAATCTAAGGGTCAAAGGACTATTGACCTCAGTACGATTGTTAGGAGAATCTATGATGTCTGGTTATGGGGCATTGAGAGTTGGAGACTCTATAGTTCTTCTAGGTATCTTCCGAAGGTACTGAATTGACCAGTGCACTTCTAGAGACAAAATAAGAACAAACCATTTAACCTCTTATGTCTCGAAGTCACTACGCATGAATTGCATCGTGCTTACCTTAATCATGAGATGAGACATGCCATTTCACAGCTTACGTATTCTCATTTGATAAAATCAGAGTTCGGACTCACTATGTGATTCCGAACAGGGCCTATTGGTGAAGTACTAAGTTGTGAGAATGTCATGAGTAACTTTGTGAAGTTCTCATAGATATGGAATTCATGTACAAGATTGCTGAAATGCAATGTATATCACCTCGTGCTTTGTTCCTTGGAGTGTGAATAAATGAACTGGCCAGTGTCCAAATTGAGTCTTGACTCTTTTGGATGAAACAATGTGACTTGTTAGCTCCTCGTCAATACATTGTTTCTAACTTATTCACAAGCGACAAAGGAGTTGAGGAAATAACAGCTAGAAGGGTAAAATGGTAATTTCGTAAATCTCAACTAGCTGATGATATTCATGAAGGGTAAACACTGATAATATTATGTGGATCCACTCATTACAATTAGGTTGAATTCTTGAGTAGAAAATAAATTCATTTGAACCGAGAGATTTACAGTGTCAACTCTTTAGTGGAGTCAGTTGACATTAAGCTAAACTTGGAAAAGGTTTTGTGAACTTTTGAGTCCAAGTGTTTAGCTCAAGCTTTGTTCATTTAGATCCATGAGGTCACTGTCACGAATCACATCGAGTAGGAATAGTTAAACTGGAATCTAAGTCAAAACAAGAACGAAAATTGTCAAAATGGTATTTTTGTCTTTTGAGACATAGGATGAAATGAATGTCAATAAATTTTTTGACATGTTCATTTGATGACATACATCACTCGGCCAAAATTAGATTTATTGGGCCTTGTGGATTAATTTCATTTTACAAGAATTTTATTGAAAATTCTTAATGGGCCTTTCTCATGTTGTCATGAACAAATGAAGAAGCTTTTAGAAGCTCCTTCTAGAGATATGTTGGGCGCCTACTACCCAAGAGAAAAAGAGAATATTTTGTGCATAAATGTATCAAGATACTTGCCAAAAGAAAAAGAGGAAACAAATTTCCTATGCATGGCAATAGGAATTTCGGCCAAGTGAGTCAAAGGCAAGGCAAGGAACAAAAAAGGAAACAAATCCAAGTCTTCTAGAAGGCTGCCTTGGCCGCCCAAATGAAAGAGGTAATAAGGCTATGTTGCTCATGAATATGTGATATTCTATAGAAGAGGAAATTACCTTATTGAAGGCAAAGACCTCTCCTATAAATAGGAGCCTTATTCTCCTCATTTCATTCATCCAAAGTTTTAGAGATTGAGAGCTTCTCTCTCTAAACTTGGCCGCCCCTCTCCTCTCTCTCTCTCTCTCTCTCTCTCTCTCTATTCAATTTCGTTTTTATTGTTTTGGCATCTAGGTCCTCATTTGACCTAGTGTTTAGCTCTACCACTTCAAGACTCGTTCTTAAGTCGTAGTGTTTAAAAGTGCCCACACACTAATTCCTTTTTCTCTCGAGTGATTTAGTGATAGAAACTTTCGTGGTTGCTCGAGTTGCCGAGGAAGGATGAGAGACGTGCTGCGAGGGAGACGAACGTTGCAACCTTTTCCAATAGCTTCTCAACGTTCAAGCTTCTAAAAAGGTTAGTAATCTTTTATGCTCATATTAGTTTTTATTTACATGTGCTTGCTCTTTGTCTAGGTTAGTAAAAACTGTTTTACTTGTAAAAGAAATTTTTTAAAATTCCGCCGCTTACCGAAGCGCTAATATTTTTCTTAAACCCTAGATCAATTCCAACACATTCACCTAAGGATAATTATAGAACCGATAAATTGCTAGCACTTTCAAAGTAAGTAACGTTCGGAAGAATCTTTCGTTGGGGTAGCAACAGTGCTCAGGGTATATATGTATCAAAAAAGGTATAACGGAATAATTGACTTTTCTCGATACGGGTTGAACCTGGAGGATCTTAATCACGAACTGACTATATCAGTGAACACTCATCACAATGAGTAAATTTAATTCTAGTATAAAGGAGGATTCAGTCTTGGTTTACATAGTGGAGTATTTGATCAAGATTAAACAAATCGATGGAAAAAGAAAAAGGACTATTTCATCTTTTTCATCGGATTTGTTAAGCTTATATTACTAGGTCCATAGTCCCCGACTCGGCTCTGATAAAGACAGATAAGACTCTCTGGTAATAATGAATATCATTATTAAAATCTCATAGCTGTAAATTGTTTAGTAGCATTCATTCGGAAATTTATCTATTTGCCGAATTAAATATTTATTGTGGAATTAATTATTTATTGTTGGATCAAGTAAATAATCAATTGAATTTTTAGTTGGGCTTCATGGACAATGTTGTTGGAATTGATCTAGGGTTAAGAAAATATTTAACGCTTCGAGCAAACGGCGGAAAATAAAAATTTTCTTTTAAACAAGTAAAACGATTTTACTAACCTAGACAAAGAGCAAGCACATGTTATTAGTAAAACTATCTAAAAGCGATTTCACGTTTACTAACATTTATGAAGCTTGATCGTTGAGAAGCTTGTGGAGGTTGAATCGCTCGTCTCCCCACGCAGCTCGTCTTTCTTCGTTCTTCGGGAACTCGAGTAACCACGAAAGTTTCTATCACATAAATCACTCGAGGTAAGAAGGAATTAGTGTGTGGGCACTTTTAAACACGACGACTCAAGAACAAGTCTAAGAGTCGAAGAGCTAAAACACTAAGTCAAATGTGGACCTAGGTGCCAAAATAAAAACGAAAAGAACTAGAGATTGAGAGGGGGGAGTTGGGTGGCCACAAGGTCTAGAGAGAGAATCTCTCAATCTCTAACTTATGTGGGATGAGAAACAATGACAATGAGGGCCCTATTCATAGGAGAGGAAATACCTTCAACAAGATAGTTTCCTCTTCTATAGAATATCACATATTCATGAGCAAATATTGCCCTTATTTCCCTTAAGTCACACGGCCAAGGTAGTCTTCTAGAAGGCTTTGGATTTGTTTCATCTTTTGCTTTCTCTCTTGCTTGGCCACCCACCTTGTTTCCTTGTAGAGGAAATTTGTTTCCTCTTTTTCTTTTGGCAAGTATCAATGCACAAAATAATCTCTCTTTTTCTTTGGTATGGACGAGCAAGGCTTCTAGAAGGTCCTTCTAGATTTTTCTTTATTTGTTCATGACAACATAAGAAAGGCCCATTAAGAATTTTCAAGTAAAATTCCATGAAATGAAACTAATCCTCAAGGCCCAAAAATCTCATCATGGCCGAGTGATACATTTCATTTGTCATCATATGAAAATGTCAAAAAATTTATTGACATTCATTTCGTCCTATATCCAAAAAGATAAAAATACCCTTTAGCCAATTTTCATAAAACTTGTCTAGGTCTTGATTTGACTTAGCTTCTAGTTTAACTATTCCTACTCGATATGACTTGTGACAGTGACCTTATGGATCCAGATGAACAAAGCTTGAGCTAACATACTTGGACTCAAAAGTTCACAAACTTTTTCCAAGTTTAGCTTAATGTCAACTGACTCCACTAAAGAGTTGACACTGAGAATCTCTCGGTTCAAATGAATTTATTTTCTACTCAAGAATTCAACTTAATTGTGCTGAGTGGATCCACTGAATATTATCTATGTTTACCCTTCATGAATATCATCAGCTAGTCGGGATTTACAACATTACCATTTTACCCTTCTAGCTATTATTTCCCCAACTTCTTTGTTGCTTGTGAATAAGTTAAAAACAATGTATGGACGAGGAGCTAACAAGTCACATTGATTCATCCAAAATATTCATTATTCAATTTGGACATTGGCCATTTCATTTATTCACATTCCAAGGAACAAAGCATGAGATGATATAAATTGCATTTAAGCAATCTTGTACATGAATTCCATATCTATGAGATCTTCACAAAGTTACTCACGACATCTCATAACTTAGTACTTCACCAATAGGTCTTGTTCAGAATCACATAGTGAATCCGAACAGTGACTTTCTCAAATGAGAATACGTAAGCTATAAAATGACATGTCTCATTTCAGGATTGAGGTAAGCATGATGTAATTCATACGTAGTGACTTCAAGACATAAGAGGTTAAATGGTTTGTTCTTATTCTGTCTCTAGAAGTGCACTGGTCAATTCAGTACCTTCAGAAGATACCTAGAAGAACTATAGAGTCTCCAACTCTCTATGCCCCATAACCAGACATCATAGATTCTCCTAACAATCGTACTAAGGTCAATAGTCCTTTGACCCTTAGATTGCGAATATATCGTTTTAAGCAAACTACGAAGAGTTTGTTCATTCAAATCTACATTTGTCTCTTCATATGTTGTTAGGTTTGTTTAAGGACTAAAGAATATAGTTTATCATAAAGCTTCAAACAAACAAGGGAGAATGAATGAACGTTTCAACTTTTATTAATGATTCAGCAGTTACAAGCAAGAGTCTTCGTGAGACTTTATTACATCAAATGTACATCAGTAAAGACTACTACTCTTCTTGTGGGCACCATTGACAACAACTGTTTCCTTAGCCCATGACCATGAGATAGGCGCCTACATTGGGTATTAATTAGTTTATATTCTCTCTTTAGTTAGTTGCTAGAGTTGTGGAAAAGAAATCAGCAGGTAACTAATTAAATAAGAGAGATGATAATAATGGTTGAGATATTCTCTCTCCATTATATAAGGAAATAAGATATTGTCATTTATTCTCTCATAATTAATTTCATAATATCTAGGAGAATAATAACGGTAGAGATATTCTCTTCATTAAATAAGGAAATAAGTTATTGTCCTCATTATTCACAAATATCTATATTCCTTAAATATAGGAGAAAAATAAGGAAATAAATATCCTAGACTATGATCTGATGGATGAGAGAAAAAGTAGGATTTGTAGTCAGGATCCAATGACTCATGCTTAACTACAATATAAGAAAGAATAAAGGAGAATAAAATATATCTAGGAGATTCCGTCTCATTTCTACCACTATAAATAGGGGTCCAACAGAAAGAAAAAATTACTCAAGCTGATAGCTAAAAATTCGACCAACTCTCCCTCTGTTGGACGAAATTCTCTCTCTCCCTCTGCCTCGAAATTTCGTGATTCCGTTCTCATAAACACGGTACGATCTGAAATCATAAATCAGAGTCGTAGTGAGATTCAGAGTGTGATCCACACCTTATTCTTGTTCGTCTGGAGATTAGGTTTCGGAAGACTAAGTTGTCATCGAGGCAAAACGAAGGAGATCCCAAGAGTTTCAAAGACATCCCGGAGGGCTGATCGTTGAAGACGACGCTAGGAGGCTGAGACGAGACGAGAAGAAGACAAGGAACTCGAGGAGATCCCGATTGAAAAAGTTTTAGGAGAAACCCATAAGTTTTCTATAACTAGTCTCATTAAATTGGTTGCTTGACATATATGCTCTCATGATTAAATTAATTAAACAAACCTAGATCTTGCTATATAACCTTAATTCATTAGCTAAGTAGCGTAATTAATTTTTCTGCATGGTTATATGGGTGCATAATCACCAACATATATTTGATAATAATAAGGACAATATCTTATTTTCTTATTTAATGGAGAAAATATCTCTACCATTATTATTCTCCTAGATATTATGAAATTAATTATGAGATAGAATAAAGGACAATATCTTATTTTCTTATTTAATGGAGAGAGAATATCTTAACCATTATAATTCTCTCTCTTATTAAATTAGTTACATGATTTCTTTTCCAAAAATCTAACAACTAATTAAAGAGAGAATATTGGGTAATTAACACCAAAAGTAGGCGCCCAACTTATACTGGTATTGGGCGTAGGAATTTCAAATTTTACATTATACATAACGCCCAACTTAAAACTAAATTAATTTTTTACTTGATCCAACAATAAATAATTAATTCCACAATAAATATTTAATCCAAAAAATTGATATATTTCCGAATGAATGCTTCTTAATAATTTACAGCTATGAGATTGTAATAATGATAATCATTATTATCAAAGAGTTCTTATCCGTCTTTATCAGAGCCGAATCAATGACTATGGACCTAGTAATAGAAGCTTATCAAATCCGATGAAAGAGACGAAATAGTCATTTCTCTTTTTCCATCGATTCGTTTAATCTTGGTCAAATATTCCACTATATAAGCCAAGACTGAACCCTCCTTTATACTAGAATTATATTTACTCATCGTGATGAGTGTCCACTAATATAGTCAGTTCGTGATCAAGATCCTCCAGGTTCAACTCGTATCGAGAAAGGTCAATTATTACGTTATACCTTTCTTGATGCTTATATTCCTTAAGCACTGTTGCTTCCCCAGCGAAAGATTCTTTCGAACGATACTAACTTCGAAAGTGCTTGCAATCTATCGGTTCTGGAATCAACCCTTAGGTGAGTGAATATTTACCTTCTTTCAAGAAGGCTAGGTTCCGCATCTGTGAATCATTTTTTGCTCATATCACATTATGGCTTCCCAAGGCATAAGTTTAATCAACGTCTCAGTAGCCTTTAACGAAATGAGTCGAAGAACCCGGCGATATGACTTAGAAGTCAATGATCACTTCGGGATTTAGATCAAATATTTATGTGACCATCATAAGCGACCTTGGCTACTGTGTCGTAAGGGTAATTAAACGACACATCTACAGCCAAAGTCTTTTCAGGTCGTACACTTACCACAAGTGCATAATGCTTCCACTAAGTGATCAACCTCCACTCTTGTTCCAAATATATTATTTTAGATTTAGATATCCAAGCATGAATCAATCATCGACCATGTTTAGTTCACCTCTCAAACTCGAATGCCCAGCATGGGATTCATTTTAATACGGAGACTACACTTGATGAATGTTTGATAAATCTTTTATAAGAAATAACCGCTTTCAATTGAAATAGATGATAAGTGTCGAGCTTTATTTTATTAATAATTTCAGCGATAATTACAAATAAAATCTTCTCATGGGCAAGAATTCCTACCAATCTCCCACTTTGACCTAGAGAAGATGTGACATGTTTCTAAGACTCATTCCTTCTATATGTTTAATAAACACACGTTCAAGAAGCCCTTTAGTCATCAGATCCGCGATGTTATCCAATGTCGAGATCTTTAGGACAGTCACGTCTCCCCTACTAACTATCTCTTTTATTGGGTGGTATTTTTGTTCTATATGTTTTCCTCTCTTATGGCTGCGAGGTTCCTTTGAGTTTGCAATTGCTCTAGTATTATCACAATGGAGTTGAACATGCTCATTCATGTCAGGAACGACTTCAAGTTTGGCTAAGAAATTCTTAAGCCAAACAGCCTCTTTGGCTGCCTCGGAAGCTGCAATATATTCAGCTTCCATTGTAGAGTCTGCGATACTAGATTGCTTTACGCTTCTCCAGACAATCGCTCCTCTATTGAGAGTGAACATTGACCCAGACGTCGACTTCAACATGTCACAGTCTTCTTGGAAATCAGAGTCAGTATAACCATGTACCACCAAGTCTGTGAAATCCCAAATTTTTTAGCTTAATTAAAAAGCTAAAATTTTTGTGTTCTAGTTACGTTAGTTTTTTTTTAAATTAGTAGTGAATGATTTGTTTATGTGGTAGCTTTAGTGTATTTTTTAAAAAAATTAATATACTTTTAGATTACAAAATATGAATATAATATATATAATTTATATATATTATAAATAAATCATGTGTGTATAAATATACATAATTTTCTTATATTGTCATATATATATATATATATATATATATATATATTATCGTTATGAATTAATGATCTTATACCTAAGTGATATATATACATAACATAATAGGTATATCAACATATTACGTAAAATATATATATATTATAATATATATATATATAGTAAATAATATATACATACAATATATTACGTGGAAACATATAATATGACGCATACTGATGGTTACTTTATAATAAAAGTAATAATTATTATTATTATTTTTTTTAGAAAATAAGTAGGATTAGGGTTTGGGCTTTATGCTTTGGGCTTTTAGGGTTTATTTAAACCCTATTTAAGCATCCCTCCTCTTTTTTTTAACGCTTCTTCTCTGCTCTCTCTCCCCCATTCCTCTTTGGTTTGAAAAAATTCGTAGCTCCTAATAGGTATGTTTTCTCTTCTCTCTGGTTTGGATTCCCTAAAACGCTTGTGCTGGTTTCAAAAAAATCGTTTTTGCGTTGATTCTTTTTGGAAACGTTAGTTTTAAGTGTCTTCTATCTAAATCTGCAATCGAAAAATATTTTTATGAAATACAGAATATTTTCCAATTATTTTCAAATCGGCGCACAGACCTGAGACCTATTCCCGATTTTCAGACTTTAAACGCTTACTTTGGATTCAACAAATTTGGTTTTGCGTTGATTCTTTTTGGAAACTTTAGGTTTAAATGCCTTCTATCTAAACCTTTAATCGAAAAATATTTTGATTAAATACTGAATATTTTCTGATTATTTTCAAAACGGTGCGCAGACAGTTTTTGACAAAAATTTTAAAGTTAGATCTTAGCACTTATTTTATTTTTAATAAATAGTTAAAATATTATTTTGGCCGTGATGCCTTTACAAAAAGTGCTCAAAATTATATTTTATACGTACTTGATGTTTTTCAAAAAAATTTCCAGAGTTTCAGTTTTCTCCGAAACCCTAATAGCCAAGGGTATTTTAGTAATTTCACGTCGGATCTCGTTTCTGAAAATTTTCAGAAACTAAGTCATGTATTAAATCCTTTTCTTACCTGATAAGTAATAGTCAACCTTTTCCGTTTAGGTTCCGAGTCATTAAGAGCATCATTTTCCTTCGACGGTCTTCGATCGTAATTCCGATATCCAGGTGAGAATAATCTCACTGCAACACGGATTAGTTAAAAAAAATATATATATAATACGTATTATGTGATATGAAGTATTTATGTATTGTGTGAATTTTTGTGTGTGCGTGTTTGTTCGGAATGTGCTTGTTATGATATGATATGACGATATGTGAGTTTATGTTATTATCTTATGCTGTGTGTTAGAATATCTATAACACGTCTTATGTTTCTAGCTATGTTATCATGTATGTTTTTATCTTATGTCGCTCATGCTTTTAACGTAATAAACACGATTAATAAGTTAAGTAAGCAAGAGAGTCGTACCGCCTCGAATTACGGAGGTACCTAGAGGAATTTCTCGAGCCGAACTACGGGCTCACATAGAGAGTTCCTCATATGTTTATGTATGTGACGGGGCGTACTATGGGAGGTCACAGCCCCATGGTTCGTTACCAAAGTGTACACTGAAATCGGTACGGCTACTCTAGGGACCCCCGAACTAAAATACGATAGACTTTTAATAGGGTTTTCTCATGTCACAATTAATACGAATAACCAGTTCATGCATTTTATTTTTATTGCTTATGTTTTGTGAGTTATAGTTATTCTCGCTGAGCGTTAGCTCACTCTATGTATATACGTCCGTGTTTTAGGTAAACAACATATGAACAAGTGAGGAGGGTGGATCAGCGGCGGCGATAGCGAGAGGGTTGGGTTATGGTTTCCGTTTTCGAAAATAAAAGACTTCCGCTTTGCTTTCAGTTTTTCAATAATCCAAACCCAAGGTTTTATTGTTCATGGTTTAAGTTATGTTTTTCAATTTCGTTAAAGGTTACGACTTTATTTATGGAATTTATTTTACGATGGTATTTTGTTGGTTTTAAATTTCCATTATGCAACTTCGACTTTTTGGTTGTTTTCGTTCATCAAGTTTAAATGAAAATTTATTTTTAGGTTACGAGTTTTCAAACTTTATATTTTAAGTTATGTTTATAAAAAAAAAAATTTTACCTCAAATTTTCTTAAGTTTTAAAAAGTAAGATAAGTAAGACGGTCCGAAAAGTCGGGTCGTCACAAAGTCAATACTTGCGTACACAAGCATCATGTTCCTAGTTCTCTTAAGATATTTCAATATATGTTTAACAGTTATCCAATGATCAGGACCAGGGTCTGACTGGTATGTACTAACAGCTCTCACTTCATAGCATTTGTCGGGTCTTGTACACAACATAGCATACATTAAGCTCCCAATAGCTGAAGCATATGGAACTCGACTCATGTCATCCACTGCTTGCGTTGTCCTAGGACACAGCTCTTTAGACAGAAATATTCCTAAACGCATCGGTAATAATGTGCCATGAGCATTTTGTATCGAGAAGCGAGCTAGTACCTTATCAACATAAGTACTTTGAGACAGAGATAGTAATTTGTTCTTCCTTTCACGAATGATTTGGATCCCTAGAACAAAAGTTGCATTCCCCAAATCCTTCATTTGAAATTGCTTTGCCAGCCATGCTTTTATGTCAGAGAGCAACGGTATGTTGAAAATTTATTTTTAGGTTACGAGTTTTCAAACTTTATATTTTAAGTTATGTTTAAAAAAAAAATTACCTCAAATTTTCTTAAGTTTTAAAAAGTAAGATAAGTAAGACGGTCCGAAAAGTCGGGTCGTCACAGTTGGTATCAGAGCAACGAAACTACGACCTCTCTTCGCTATCGATCGCACGGCTTCCCCCTACTCAAGTAAGTTAATTTTGTTTTATTATGTTGTATGTTTAGCTTTTCTCTTTCTTCTTTGTTAGATGGACGTTGAAGTAACAAAACACGTGATCGCGGAAAGCCAGAGCCGCATTGCGGATGGTGACCTCATGATCAAATTCTTAGAGACAAATCGTCCAGTTCTTAGCAGCGCGATGACAGATATCGTCGGCACACGAGAATGGTGCAATAACATAGACATCCGTTTTAAGGTGTTGCAAGTTCCAGAGAGATTGCAAGTTTCCTTTGCACAACTAAAGGTCCACTGGAAGGTATTGGAGTATTGGCAAGAAAAGCTAAGGGATCACCCCGGAGCTGGATGGGAGTACATGAAGGATGGGGTTATACGAAATTTCACCAATAAGGGCTGGCGTGCGAAAATGGAAAGAAGGCGTTATCGTCATGTTTTGAGGTCATGGAAGATGAAAGATGGGGAAACTGCAAAGGAGTACCATAATCGAACCTCTGACATGCTATCCCACGTTCCTTTTCTTTTGGATGATGAAGACGCGATTAGTGTGTACTGGAATAGGCTTTCTGATTTTGAAAAACAGGAAGGGAAGTATTGCACCTATGAACCCGCGCCTGGAATAACTTTCGAAGAGTTTAATAGATACATTAAGCATTATATGGAGCTCGTCGACGATGACCTACCTCCAGAGGACGATTCCAATATGGACCCGGTAGAGGAAGAATCGGAGGAAGATCCTTCTGAGGATGATCCAGTCGAGGATTAAATTCTTCTTGCTATTCTAGGATTCTTGGTTTTATTTGTCTTTCCTTAAAGTTTGAAATACCTTTTATTTTTATTTTTTTTGTGAGGTTTTAGTTTTGTTTTTTTTTTTGGTTTTGAGTATCACTTTCGAATTTGGATTATATGTTTAAGTTACTATTATCTTAATAGTTTCATAAAGTTCTTTGTATGAGGATGTTTTGCATGTCAAGTCTTTTCTATAACCAATCCTAATAGTTATAGTAGGCAAAAACCCTAATCGCGAAAATGTCTTCGAAATCTTAGATGTAAAACGTTCAAGCTGCTCGTGGACAAGGCAGAGGTAGGCCACGAGGCCGAGGTAGGGGAAGAGGCAGAGTTGCCGCTGATGTCCCAATGCAAGATGCTCATCATGCCGCTCCGTTTCCCGCACAACAAGGAGCAGCAGTGAATCCCGACGGTCCAGCCCCCGCACCTCAGCCAGCGGCCCAACCCGAGCTTGCGGTACTCGTCACTGCATTGCTACAACGTATCGAAGCCCAAGAAGTGGAGATACAAGAGTTGAGAAACCACCTCCCCCAAGTGAATGGAAATATGGGAGAGGATCAAGAAGCACCACCAGTACCTCCTCAGGGTGTACCTCAGATGGGCCAAGTTGTTGTGGCTGATGATCTTTTCGAAAGGTTTAGGAGGATGAGAGCTCCAGATTTTGAAGGTTCCACTGATCCTTTAGTGGCTGATGAGTGGATGTCAGAGATGAAGAAGATCTTCAACTTCATGAATATCTCGGAAATTGAGAAAGTCATATGCGCGTCTTTTGTTCTGAAGAAGGATGCACGATACTGGTGGGAGACAGTTGCTGCTAGAAGAGACACACGTGCTATGTCTTGGGAAGACTTCATCGAGGAGTTCAACAGTAAGTATTTCAACATGCGAGCGATGAACACTCAGCAGAAAGAGTTTGCGGAGCTGAAGCAAGGGACGATGACGGTGACTGAAGCTGTTAGTAAGTTCAATCAATTGGCCAGACTGTGTCCTCACTTGGTTCCAACAGAGACAGAAAGAGTTAGGAGGATGATGGGAATGTTCCGACCGGAATTGGCCTTAGCCATTGATAGTGGAAGTCAGCCACCTACCACCGTCGCCGACTGCCTCGAACGTGCCATGCGAGCTGAATACCACTTGATCCAAGTAAAGGAGGAACGAGCTCAGTTTTACAAGGCTCGAAAAGAGGAGAAAGGTCAAAGCAGAGGACCCAACAACAGGAAGCCAAACCAATAAGGAAATCCCCTGCCTAACCATAACCGTCAAGGCTTCAAGGCACAACCCCAATGGAATGGGAATGGAAAGAAGAGAAGTCATCCTGGAAATGGTGGCAACGCCAACAACAAGGTCAAGGTAGAGGGAACGACCTTTCCATTATGCAAGACTTGTGGGAAGATGCATCCTGGAGAGTGCCGGAAGGGAACCATGACTTGTTTCAAGTGTGGTCAGCCTGGACACTTTCTCAAGGATTGTCCGAAATCATTTTCCTCTTAGAATGGACAATATCAGCAGCACAACCCAAATGGAGGACTTAACTTCATGCAAGCTGCCATCGAAGGGCCACAGATTTCCCAAGGTCGTTTAGAAGCACCTCCAACCACCCAAGTTCCACCACCACAACAAGCCCGCATCTACGCCTACACCAACACTGATGCTCTAGCCAGCTCTTCGAATGTGGTAGCAGGTCAGCTTCCTATAGCTCATTTTGACGCTTTAGTATTGTTTGACTCTGGTGCTACACATTGTTTTATTTCGTTAGAACTGGCTAGGAAATTAGGCGATAGTGTAGTGAAAACTAGGAAGGTTTTCAGGACGGCCTTACCGTCTGGCGATGTGCTATTATCAGGGTACTGTTTAAAAAGAGTACCGATAATAATTGGTGGTCATGAGTTAAGGATCGATTTCATTGTCTTAGAAATGAAAGACTTTGATGCCATCTTGGGTATGGACTTCTTAGGCGAGAATAATGCAATGATCGATTGTCGCCGAAAAAGAGTAATCTTCAAACCGGTAACGGGAAGAGGGTTTACCTTTGAAGGAAGGCCACTCAAGAAATCTAAGATGTTGGTGTCAGCATTACAAGCTAGAAGATTGATGAGTAAAGGGTGTTATGGATTCCTAGCGTCGGTAGTGGACAAGACTAAGGATGTAGAAGCAACTCCTAACGACGTGCCAGTGGTGAGAGATTATGTAGATGTTTTTCCCGAAGAATTACCAGGCTTAGCTCCAGAGCGTGAGATTTCTTTTGGGATTGAATTACTACCTGGTACGGGACCGATCTCTAAGTCACCCTATCGAATGGCGCCAGCTGAACTCAAGGAGCTACAAACACAACTTCAAGAGTTGTTGGATAAAGGATTCATCCGCCCAAGTCATTCACCATGGGGAGCACCGATTTTATTCGTGAAGAAGAAGGATGGATCTTTCCGTATGTGCATCGACTACAGAGAGCTTAACAAGGTTACCGTCAAGAACAAGTATCCGCTTCCTAGGATTGATGACTTGTTTGACCAACTCAAGGGAGCAAAAGTATTTTCGAAGATTGACTTGCGATCCGGCTATCATCAATTACGAGTCAAAGAGGACGACATTCCAAAGACTGCTTTTCGCACCCGCTACGGTCATTACGAGTTCACGGTCATGCCTTTTGGACTAACTAACGCCCCAGCAGCCTTCATGGATATGATGAATAGGATCTTTAGCGACGTCTTGGATAAATTTGTAATAGTCTTCATTGATGACATTCTGATTTACTCTAAGAGTGTCGAAGATCACGAAGAACACCTGCGAGTTGCACTACAGACTTTGAGACGACATCAACTATATGCCAAATTCTCGAAGTGCGAATTTTGGCTGGATAAGGTGCATTTTCTTGGTCACGTGGTTTCTAAGGATGGGATCTCCGTTGATCCTTCCAAGATAGAATCCGTCAATGATTGGAAACCGCCTCGAAGTGTGACAGAGATCAGGAGTTTTCTCGGTTTAGCAGGCTACTATAGAAGATTTGTTGAAGGGTTTTCTACATTAGCTGCTCCACTCACCGCCCTCACGAAGAAAGATAAGAAGTATGAGTGGACCGAGAAGTGTGAAGAGAGTTTTCACGAGTTGAAGAGAAGACTCACCAGCGCGCCAATACTTATAGTCCCTGAAAGTGGAGAACCTTTGTCTATTTACAGCGACGCGTCAAAGACAGGTCTTGGTGCTGTGTTAATGCAAAACGGCAAAGTAGTGGCTTATGCGTCACGACAACTCAAAAATCACGAGAGGAATTATCCTACTCATGATTTGGAGTTAGCCGCAGTGGTTTTTGCCCTCAAGATTTGGAGACACTACCTGTATGGTGTTCGGTGTGAGATATTTACCGATCATAAGAGCTTAAAGTATATTTTCACTCAAAAGGAGTTGAATATGAGGCAAAGAAGGTGGCTAGAATTGGTTAAGGACTACGACTGTGGTATCCATTACCACCCCAGAAAGGCAAACGTGGTAGCAGATGCCTTAAGTAGGAAGGGTGAGGCTAGTCTATCGATGATGCGAGCTTTATCTCCTCAACTCACTAATGAAATCAACAATTTAGGGGTTGAAATTATCACACAAGGATTAGCCAATATGACCTTACAGTCAGATCTTTTTGAGAGGATCAAGGAAGCGCAAATGCGTGATCCGGAGATGTCAAAGTTGAAGGACGATGCGTTGGAAAGCCAAGAGTCAAAATTTTCCATTTCGGAGAATGATGTACTCTTTTTCGATGGACGGATTTGTGTACCCAACGAAGATGAGTTACGAAGGCAAATTCTTACCGAAGTACATGAGACACCGTATTCAGTTCACCTAGGTTCCACGAAGATGTATCAAGACCTCCGAGAACACTTTTGGTGGAACGGAATGAAGGGTGACGTTGCAAAGTTTGTCAGTAAATGTCTTACCTGCCAGAAAGTGAAAGCTGAACATCAACGACCAGCTGGAGAATTACAGCCAATCGAAGTTCCTGAATGGAAGTGGGAACAAATCACAATGGATTTTGTGGTTGGATTACCTAAGACGGTTGAGGGTTATGATGCTATCTGGGTAGTGGTGGACCGTTTGACCAAGTCTGCTAGGTTCATCCCGATGAAGGTCACGTACTCCGTGGAGAAGTTGGCTGAGTTATACGTGAATAACGTGGTGAGACTGCACGGCGTTCCTCTATCCATCATCTTTGATCGCGATGGTCGTTTCACTTCTAACTTCTGGAGGTGCGTGCAAAAGTCGCTGGGATCGCAACTGAAGTTTAGCACCGCTTTTCACCCCCAAACGGATGGCCAATCCGAGAGGACGATTCAGACCCTAGAGGATATGCTAAGGGCATGTATCATGGATTTTGGTGGGAGTTGGAGTAAGAGGCTGCCACTTATTGAATTCTCATACAACAACAGCTACCAAGCCTCAATCGGCGTTGCACCGTATGAAGCTCTCTATGGGAGAAAGTGCCGATCTCCAATTCACTGGTTTGAAGCGGGAGAAAATAATCTCGAGAAAACAGATTTTATCCGAGACACAACAGAGGCTATCAAGAAAATTCGTGATCGAATGGGAACTGCCCAAAGTCGACAGAAAAGTTACGCCGATAAGAGAAGACGACCTTTGGAATTTCAAGTCGGAGATTTGGTGTTCTTGAAGGTAGCACCTCTCAAGGGTGTGATGAGGTTCGGCAAGAAGGGAAAGTTGAGCCCGAGGTACATTGGTCCTTTCGAGATCATAGAAAGAATCGGAAAAGTAGCCTACCGTCTAGCCCTGAATCCCGAGTTAGCATTGGTGCACAATGTGTTTCATGTCTCGATGCTCAAGAAGTACCTACCTGACCCAACGCACGACTTAATCCAAGAGCCCATCGAAGTTCACGAAGACTTGACGTATGAAGAGAAACCTGTCCAGATTCTCGATCGCGAAGAGAAAGTTTTGAGGAACAAGGTGATTCCTTTGGTAAAAGTGCTATGGCGGAATCATAAGATAGAAGAAGCTACTTGGGAACGGGAAGAAGACATGAAAACACGATATCCCGATCTTTTCAGAGAATTTTAGTATGTTCATGTAAGAATTCTTATGTTTTTCTCGACTTTTGTTAATTTTCGGGACGAAAATTCTAATAAGTAGGGGAGATTGTGAAATCCCAAATTTTTTAGCTTAATTAAAAAGCTAAAATTTTTGTGTTCTAGTTACATTAGTTTTTTTTAAAATTAGTAGTGAATGATTTGTTTATGTGGTAGCTTTAGTGTATTTTTTAAAAAAATTAATATACTTTTAGATTACAAAATATGAATATAATATATATAATTTATATATATTATAAATAAATCATGTGTGTATAAATATACATAATTTTCTTATATTGTCATATATATATATATATATATATATATATATATATATATATATTATCGTTATGAATTAATGATCTTATACCTAAGTGATATATATACGTAACATAATAGGTATATAAACATATTACGTAAAATATATATATATTATAATATATATATATATAGTAAATAATATATACATACAATATATTACGTGGAAACATATAATATGACGCATACTGATGGTTACTTTATAATAAAAGTAATAATTATTATTATTATTTTTTTAGAAAATAAGTAGGATTAGGGTTTGAGCTTTATGCTTTGGGTTTTTAGGGTTTATTTAAACCCTATTTAAGCATCCCTCCTCTTTTTTTTAACGCTTCTTCTCTGCTCTCTCTCCCTCATTCCTCTTTGGTTTGAAAAAATTCGTAGCTCCTAATAGGTATGCTTTATCTTCTCTCTGGTTCGGATTCCCTAAAACGCTTGTGCTGGTTTCAAAAAAATCGTTTTTGCGTTGATTCTTTTTGGAAACGTTAGTTTTAAGTGTCTTCTATCTAAATCTGCAATCGAAAAATATTTTTATGAAATACAGAATATTTTCCAATTATTTTCAAATCGGCACACAGACCTGAGACCTATTCCCGATTTTCAGACTTTAAACGCTTACTTTGGATTCAACAAATTTGGTTTTGCGTTGATTCTTTTTGGAAACTTTAGTTTTAAATGCCTTCTATCTAAACCTTTAATCGAAAAATATTTTGATCAAATACTGAATATTTTCTGATTATTTTCAAAACGGTGCGCAGACAGTTTTTGAAAAAACTTTAAAGTTAGGTCTTAGCACTTATTTTATTTTTAATAAATAGTTAAAATATTATTTTGGCCGTGATGCCTTTACAAAAAGTGCTCAAAATTATATTTTATACGTACTTGATGTTTTTCAAAAAAATTTCCAGAGTTTCAGTTTTCTCCGAAACCCTAATAGCCAAGGGTATTTTAGTAATTTCACGTCAGATCTCGTTTCTGAAAATTTTCAGAAACTAAGTCATGTATTAAATCCTTTTCTTACCTGATAAGTAATAGTCAACCTTTTCCGTTTAGGTTCCGAGTCATTAAGAGCATCCTTTTCCTTCGACGGTCTTCGATCGTAATTCCGATATCCAGGTGAGAATAATCTCACTGCAACACGGATTAGTTAAAAAATATATATATATAATACGTATTATGTGATATGAAGTATTTATGTATTGTGTGAATTTTTGTGTGTGCGTGTTTGTTCGGAATGTGCTTGTTATGATATGATATGACGATATGTGAGTTTATGTTATTATCTTATGCTGTGTGTTAGAATATCTATAACACGTCTTATGTTTCTAGCTATGTTATCATGTATGTTTTTATCTTATGTCGCTCATGCTTTTAACGTAATAAACACGATTAATAAGTTAAGTAAGCAAGAGAGTTGTACCGCCTCGAATTACGGAGGTACCTAGAGGAATTTCTCGAGCCGAACTACGGGCTCACATAGAGAGTTCCTCATATGTTTATGTATGTGACGGGGCGTACTATGGGAGGTCGCAGCCCCATGGTTCGTTACCAAAGTGTACACTGAAATCGGTACGGCTACTCTAGGGACCCCCGAACTAAAATACGATAGACTTTTAATAGGGTTTTCTCATGTCACAATTAATACGAATAACCGGTTCATGCATTTTATTTTTATTGCTTATGTTTTGTGAGTTATAGTTATTCTCGCTGAGCGTTAGCTCACTCTATGTATATACGTCCGTGTTGTAGGTAAACAACATATGAACAAGTGAGGAGGGTGGATCAGCGGCGGCGATAGCGAGAGGGTTGGGTTATGGTTTCCGTTTTCGAAAATAAAAGACCTTCGCTTTGCTTTCAGTTTTTCAATAATCCAAACCCAAGGTTTTATTGTTCATGGTTTAAGTTATGTTTTTCAATTTCGTTAAAGGTTACGACTTTATTTATGGAATTTATTTTACGATGGTATTTTGTTGGTTTTAAATTTCCATTATGCAACTTCGACTTTTTGGTTGTTTTCGTTCATCAAGTTTAAATGAAAATTTATTTTTAGGTTACGAGTTTTCAAACTTTATATTTTAAGTTATGTTTATAAAAAAAAAAAATTTACCTCAAATTTTCTTAAGTTTTAAAAAGTAAGATAAGTAAGACGGTCCGAAAAGTCGGGTCGTCACAAAGTCAATACTTGCGTACACAAGCATCATGTTCCTAGTTCTCTTAAGATATTTCAATATATGTTTAACAGTTATCCAATGATCAGGACCAGGGTCTGACTGGTATGTACTAACAGCTCTCACTTCATAGCATTTGTCGGGTCTTGTACACAACATAGCATACATTAAGCTCCGAATAGCTGAAGCATATGGTACTCGACTCATGTCATCCACTGCTTGCGTTGTCCTAGGACACAGCTCTTTAGACAGAAATATTCCTAAACGCATCGGTAATAATGTGCCATGAGCATTTTGTATCGAGAAGCGAGCTAGTACCTTATCAACATAAGTACTTTGAGACAGAGATAGTAATTTGTTCTTCCTTTCACGAATGATTTGGATCCCTAGAACAAAAGTTGCATTCCCCAAATCCTTCATTTGAAATTGCTTTGCCAGCCATGCTTTTATGTCAGAGAGCAACGGTATGTTGCTTCCTATCAGTAGGATGTCATCTACATAAAGCACCAAGAAAACAACAACTTTACATTTTGAGTATTTGTATACACAAGGCTCAGAAAGGTTTTGTTCGAAACCATAGGTCTTGATCACCTCATCAAACCTTTGATTCCAGGATCGAGACGCTTGATTAAGTCTATAAATGGACTTCAATAATTTGAAAACCTTGTGCTCTTGACCCTTTTGTATAAATCCATCAGGTTGAACCATGTAGATTTCTTCTTTCAGATAGCCATTAAAATATGTTGTCTTTACGTCAATCTGGCAATTTCATAATCATAATGAGCGGCAATGGCCAGAAGAATTCTAATGGATTTAAACATAGCTACATGAGAGAAGGTTTCGTCATAGTCGATTCCTTCTCTCAGGGTGAAACCCTTAGCCACAAGTCTAACCTTATAGGTTTCGACTTGTCCATCAGTTCATTTTTTCCTCTTGTAGATCCATATGCACCCATTCGGTCTAATTTGTTCAGGTGAGTCTACAAGAGTCCATACCGAGTTCAAGTGCATTAGACTATATCTCTTGATTCATGGCGTCTAGCCATTTATCTTTGTCTAAGTCGACCATGACATCTTGAAAGGATGCGGGGTCATCATCGTTCGCATCCAATGCAGCGACGAGGCTGTGAAACACTTGGACCGGTGTTTTCTTCTTCATCTCCCACTCTCACATCAGTTGTAGGGGGAGATGTATCTCTTCGGACGTTAGTCATCGGGGTTGGTCAAATCGTTTCCTCAAGTAATATTTTACTACGAGCTTTAACATAATCATCTTCTAGAAAAGTAGCATGAGTAAAAACGAAAGTTTTCCTATCAATATGATCATAAAAATACTTATTTTTGTCTCATTTGGATACCTACAAAGAAACATACGTTTGTTCTTGGTTCCAGTTTACTCGATTTCTTTTTCAAGACATGAGCATGACATCCCCAAATTCGAAAATGACGCAAGCTAGGATTAGTTCTGTCCCATAATTCCTTAGGAGTCTTGGATACAGATTTTGAAGGAACTTGATTTAAGATATGCATAGCAGTTATTAATGCATAACCCCCAAAAGGATGTAGATAGAGAAGAGTAGCTAATAATTTATCATACCATGTCTAATAAAGTTCTATTTCTCCTTTCAGCAACTCCATTTTGTTGCGGATTATCAGGAGCCGATAGTTGTGACACAATCTCATGTTCCAACAAATAATCGGTGAACTCGGTATCTAAGAACTCGCCTCCCCGATCACATCGATATATATATGTTCCAACAATTTTGTGTGTTTTTTTTATTACTCTCTCCTCCATGCTTTTAACTCTGATACCTTTGTATTATAAATTATAAAATATAATTTACTGTAAACATCTATTTTGAAAAATATAAATGAAATGCAAATACATAAATTTACATAATTATAACTTAATAAAGACTCAATGTAAATGTCATGGTTATCAGCTCAAAATTGGTTATTGATGTCTGATTAAACTTGACATAATTTATTACAACTTCATTTGTGGACATGGAAGTGTGCATTTGTGTGAGAGAAATGTAAGAATATATTTTTTAATATGGTATTAATGAAAAAATATTCTCTCCACAATAAAGGTTCATATATATTAAGTTATCTAACTAATTAATGACCAAAATTGTGCTCAAATAAATGTTCAAAATCAAGTAATTACTTATAATAATAGGATTGTGATTTTTCTCATTAATGGTTATGATGCTATAAATACAAACGCTTTGAGGTCCCTAAGTTTACTCACACATTCAGAAAATCAACACCATCTCGGCGTGAGAGCGAGAGCTTAGAAGAATCCCCAAATATCTCGCCAGAGTCCTCGCCGAAAAAAAACACAACAATGACCGGAGGTAAATCGATCATTTTCTCTTCCGCTTTAACATGTTATCCTGTTGTTCGAACGCATTTAGTATGTGTGATAACTTCTTACATTTGGTATCAGAACCTCCATAACTCTTGCCTTGTTTTTTGAAAAACGTTTTCACGAAGGTTTTATGGATTATTCATTTTTGACGTTAAAACGAGAAAATAATTATGCGAATCTTTTGGAAAATTGTTTTCTAATTCTTTTGGCTTTTAAAATGCTCGATTTGGTGCTAAAACAAGAGAGAACGAGCCGGATTAAAATATGAATCTTCACCGGGTTGTTTTGACCCATCTGAAGGTTGAAGACGACAAAAAACGACATATAATTTATATTTGTCACTGTTTTACATCGTTTCACTGTTATTGTTGTTTAATCATGGCTTTTTATCATTTTAGTGGTTGATGTCATTTCAAAATAACGTAAAGCCTCTTGCAAACCTGTTGTATTGACATGTCAGCATCTTTTTTTTGTTATATTGTAGATTGAATTGATGCATATTTATTTATGGCTCATTAGGTATATAGTCAACTTAAACGTTTTGTTTTGCAAAATAGCCAACGCTTCGTAACTCTTAGGTAACTAACCACAAAGATGACATGGCCCTATAAAAAAAAATTATGCTTTCCAGGTTTGTCCCTACTTTGTATACCAAAATTTCATTTAAATTTTTATTATTAATTTGGCAGTTTGTATAAGGCAATTTTTTTTAAATCGAATTTTAAATTATGTCTCTTATATTTTCGAAAATATAGCAAGCAGTTATTTCTACATTATTTCGTGGATTCCTTATAACATATCAATGCCCAAAAAGTACGGAACAAATATTTTTCTGATATTGTGTTCTTTAAAATTATAGTTCACATGTATACGTATTAACATATATTTACAGTTATTAACATATATTAACAGATATTTACAGACGACGCAAAACGCTTTATGTGTTTTAATTAAGACATAACACAATTTTTTAAAATTTGAATTTAAAATTCTCTCTTATATTTCCAAAAATATAGCAAGCAGTTATTTCTATATTATTTCGTGGATTCCTCATAGCATATCAATGCCCAAAATATACGCAACAGATATTTTTGTGATTTTGTATTTTTTAAAATCGTAGTTCACATTTATATGTATTAACTGATATTTACAAAATATTTATAGTTATTAAACTATTGTTAACAAATATTTATAGACGACGCAAAACTCTTTGTATTGAAACTCAATGACCCTATTCCGGGAAGACTGTAATCGATCTCCGATATTCGCTCGATGGAGGTGTCCCTCTTCTCAATAAGCCTATGTCGGGAATAATATAACCATCATTGACCTGGTCGGATCCCTCAGTCCTTGCACTCCATCTCGGACTCGTCGGATCCCGTATTCCTCCGCCTCAGCCCTCTGCCTCGGCCTCATCCATCCCGCAATCTTGATCTCCATCATATGTCAAGAAGATCGCAACCGGTCTCGTCGGATCCCGCAGTCCTCGCCCTCCACCTCAGCCATCGGCCTCGACCTCGTCGGATCTCGCATTATGTCGTTCCTACGGATATGGATCGAAGAGAGAGGAAGAGATCTAGGGCTGATTCGGAGAGACGATTAACAATAAAATAAAAATACCAATACCCCAAAATCGTATTTTATCTATATACAAGTATTTTGAAAAATTATTCATTGTAAACAGAGTAAATATTAAAACTTAGATTATTATTTATCTTTGATGTTCTTCTCGTTGACTAACGATGATGTTGTCGTTCTTAAAACTCTGTTTGTCGACGTAAAAAATTCCTGCTCGGATCGCCTTCTTGCCTCTTTTTTTTTAACTGTAATGAAGTCGGAATAACGTTTTGCGTGCAAATTTTGATCTGATCAGTTAAGTCCTTGATTTGCGCAATCTATACCTAGTCATAAGGTCATTTATTATTATTTTTTAATTTGAAATTAAAACAAAATTAGTTCGGGCGGGAATGAAAATTATGAGTATTCTGGAGTGCGTCCTTGGCGGCGACGTCCACCTCAAGGGAAATCACTTTCCCGCTCACCTCCTTAAGCTCGTTTTGAAGGGACTCTGTCCCCTTCTTCACCGAAGAAAGTTCGGCGAGAGCAGCACTTGCCTTTCGAAGGCGCCTCTCGTACCAGTACACCCCCCCCCCCCCCCCCCCCCCCCCCCCGATTGAACTGAGTCGACAGCTACACCAAAAAAAAAGAGAAAAGTATAAAGCACACTCGCTAAAGTATCTCAGTTCGGCCCCATTCATAAAAGTAGTAATAAGAATATAAAAACATTGACTATTTTGCTAAACCCAAACGTTTTAGTTGGCTATTTTGCTCGTTTATTGTTTATTTATTTGGTATATGTTTGGGGTCATATATATTATGGATAATATTATGCATATTATCCATTTTAAATTTTATGTGAAACTGTTTAGTGTAAAATTATATTGTGTTAATATGTCATTCATTTAGAAGATATATGTTTTATTATTATTTTTTAAATATGCATATAACATTTAGAAATTTAATGACTAGCACAGTATTATTTGTATTTGTTATATTGTTTAGTGATTGATATTATCTTAATTAATTAGAGAGTAGCCATATTATCTTTAATTGATCTAGATTATCTATATAAAATTAAGATCACATAAAGCAATAGTTGTGGTTAATCATATGATATATTATGGAATCCACCCATATGAATTTGGTAATATTTGTATGATTATTATCAAATTATATTTTCTAATTAACCTACACATATTAGGAAAATGAACATAGTTTGATAGTTTTATCATGATCGTGTGAATCTAATGGAATTAAAACTTTAGCCTGCATGCTAATTTTATGTCGCTAGATTTATCAAGTAAAAACATGTTTTTACATTGGTAAAACATGATATAGCTATTTTCTTCAAAACAAATTTTAATAAGCATGTTTAATTTATGTAAATTGCAGCTAGTCAGCTTGTTAGTTACTCTGATGTTAAATGTGATGTTCCTGAAATCAAAGGGGACAACTTTAAGGTCTGTAAGGAAAGACTTCTCCTTCAATTGGGATGGATGGATATTGACTACGCCATAAGAAATCTAAGGTGAGTACCCCAGATCGGGTTGATCTTTATGAAAAGTGGGAGCGATCTAATCACCTATGCGTTCTGTTCATAAATACCAAAGTATTTGTTGAGATTAAGGGTTCTATTGAGCAAATCGACAATGTACTTCTCTTAGTGAAAGCAATAGACGATCAATTTGGCACTTCATATAAGGCTTTGGCAAGCACTCTTATCATGCAATTCTCATCCATGATACAAAATGGGATAAGAGGTGTGCATGATCATATCATGCGCATGAGGGATATTGTAGCTCAATTAAAGATTTTGGAAGTTGATATGTCAGAAAAATTTTGGTTCACTTCATTCTGTGCACTCTGCCCCGGTATTATGGCCCTTTTTCAGATTTTTTATAACACACATAAGTAAAAATGGTCAATTAATGAATTTACGACCATGTATGTTCAAGAAGAGCATCAGTTGGCTATGGAAGAGGGTGAGAAAGTGAATATGACCTTCTCTGAAAGGAAGAAGAAAGATCATACCAAAGACAAAGGCGAGATCCCTGTCAAATCGGACATTAAGAAAGAGTCAAAGTGTTTCATTTGCGAGAATAGACACATGAAGAAAGAATTATCTAAGTTCAAAAATTGGATTGACAAGGAAGGTATTCAACTTTCGTTTGTATTTTATGAATTAAATTTAACTAATGTTGGTCATAATACTTGGTAGATTGACTCTGGTTCTATAATCCATGTTTCAAATACCTTGCAGGGTATGCAAAACCTATGGAAGCCAGTAGAAAATGAGCAATACATCTATTCAGGGAGCAAGATGAGCTCACATGTAGAGGCTATCAGTTCTTGCAATTTGGTGTTAAGTAGTGACTTTATTTCCATTTGGAAAAGACCGTTTATGTTCCTAGTTTTTCAAAGAATTTAATTTCAGTTTCAAGACTTGTGCCATTTGGTTTTGATTTTAACTTTTCGGATCTAGTTTTACATTATTAAATAAATTTGAATTGTTTGTTATGGTACATTGTCTGATGGTCTTTATTCAATTACATTGTAAAATGAAATTGCTTATAAGTCGTTGAATGTTATTGTTGGAGTGAAGCGTTGTATTATGAATAAAAATTCTTCTCTATTGTGGCACTGGAAATTGGGACATGTCTCCATTTTAAGAATTAAAAGGTTAGGGAATTAAGGAGTAGTTAGTGCTCTTGATTTTATTGACTTTGAGAGCTGTGTGGATTTCATTAAGGGAAAGCAAACCAAGAACTCTTAACAAAAGTGGTAAGAGAAGTATTGAATTGTTAGAAATCATACATACAGACTTTTGTTGTCATGAGATGGATGCAAGTAGTTCAAAATACTTTATCACCTTCATAGATGATTTCTCAAGATTTATGTATCTCTATTTACTTCCGTCTTTAGACGCCTTTAAAGTTTTCTAGGCTGAAGTATAGAAACAATGTGGTAAACAAATCATGATAGTGAGATCAGATAGAGGTGGAGAGTATTATGGTAGATACACTGAGAATGGACAAGCACATGGGCTATTTTGCGAAGTTTCTTAAAAAAATATGGGATTGTTGCCCAATACATATGTTTGGTACTCCGGACCAGGATGGTGTATCTGAAAGAAGAAACCGAACTTTAATGGACATGGTGAGAAGTATGAAGAGTAACATAAAACTTTCTCAATTCTTGTGGATTGAAGCACTAAAGACGACTGTGTATATATTGAACCGAGTTCCAACCAAAACTACTTTAAAGACGCCTTTTGAGTTATTAAAAGGTTGGAAATCCAATTTGCGACATATACGCATTTGGAGATACCTGTCGAGGATAGAATCTATTATCCACAAGAGAAACTAGACCCTAAGATTATTAGTGGTAGTGACCAACTGCATGACTCAGTCTCTACATTGGATCATTATGAAGCTCAACCTTCTAGCTCAAGTGATAGACGGATTATCATACACTCCTCAAGCTCAATCGTGTGTAAGACAACTAGCTACTGAAATTCCACAAGCTAATGATGCTGATCCTTTAAATCAAGTTGATGATCAAGATCATGTTGAACAATCAATCGAACAATCAACTGAACAACAAGATCTTCAAAAAAAAAATTGATGAAGCAACATTAAGAAGATCTACTAGAGTTAGAAGATCAGCAATCCCTAGTGATTATGAAGTGTATCTGTAAGAAATGGACTGTGAAATTGGAGCCAAGAATAATGCCAAAACATTTTCACAAGCTATAAGTTCTAAAGAATCTAACTTATGGTACAAAGCCATGATTGAGGAGATAAATTCTATGGCAATCAAATATGGGATCTCGTCGAGTTGCCTGATGGTGTCAAAGCCATTGGATGCAAATGAGTCTTTAAAACAAAGAAAGACTCACAATGCAACATTTAGAGACATAAGGCAAGACTTGTAGCCAAAGGGTTTACTCAAAGCGAAGGAATCGATTACACAGATACATTTTCTCATGTATCAAAGAAAGATTTTCTTTGCACGATTATGGCATTAGTAGTTTATTTTGATTTTGAGCTACATCAAATGGATGTGAAAACGGCTTTCCTTAATGGAGATCTAGGGGAAGATTTCTACATGAAACAATATGGAGGATCCTCCTCTAGTGATGGGGAGCATTTAGAACTCAAATCCACGAGATCAAAAATCCACATTTAAAACTCAATTGTTTTTCATCCGCGAAATTCAGCAAGGTGATGAAATTTACTGTTTCAATCGGAGAATTAGAAAAGCCTCAATTTGATTTCAAATTCAAAACCCTAGAAAAATCCAAATACAAATTTGTTCATGAGCCTTGCCAACCGAAATAAGAAGAATAGGAAGAACAAGAATGAAGTGACAAGAGTTACCCATGAAGAATCCAGCGAAAAACTCTCTCTATCACTCTTTCTCTCTCTCGGCCGTCTCTTCACGCGCGCAACTCTAGCAAGAGAAATTAGTCAGCTTCCGCTCCTTCTTTCAGCTTCTCCCTTCTTCTTACTCTCTAAATTTATCTCTTCCACTTAGTCTCGCTCTGTCCCTCTCTTTCTCTTCTCCGATCTCTCTATCTTTTTCTCGTTCACTTTCTTTCTTTCCTTCGATTTTTTTTCTCTTTGTGCGCATCAGATAAGTAGAGGGAGATGGTGGATAAAGGCTTGAAAGAAAGTTCTCGAATTTTGCTTTTTAAATTCTCATATTTTTGTCTTTCATACTTTTCTCCATAACCCAACCTTTTCTTTTCTTTTTCGTTGTTGCAAATTGATCCTTGACAATTAAAGCTTGATATTCCAGTCTAAAATAATGGAAATAAATCTTAGAAAATTAATTACGTAATTTTCTCATCCTTTAGTCTTCGAACAAAATTTATTTCCATTTTCGATTAATTCTCGTCCATTCGAGAACCTTAATTTTCCAACATTTTTCTTAAAATTTTGAGTCGTTACACGTTCAGACGGACTGATGAATTAGAGGTAGTTGGCTAGTCTGACGCTGACTTCGCTGGCTGCATGGATTCAAGAAAATCCATTTCAATATATGTTTTTATGCTAACTGATGGAGCCGTGTCTTGGAGAAGCACCAAGCAGACATTGACTGCTACATCCACTATGGAAGCTGAGTTTGTATCTCGTTTTGAAGCTACATCACACGGTGTTTAGCTGAAGAACTTCATATCTAGTCTTAGAGTTGTCGACTCTATTTCTAGGCCGCTAAAGTTGTACTTTGACAATTCTGTTTTTATGGCTAAGAATAACAAAACTGGAAGTCGAAGCAAGCACATCGACATCATGTATCTAGCCACAAGAGAATGTGTTAAAGATGATAAAGTGGTCATCCAGCACAATAGCACTGATTTGATGATTGCCGATCCTTTAACTAAAGGCATGTCACCAAAGAAATATAAGGATCATGTAGAAAGCATGAGACTTGGTTTCATAATGTAATCTTTCGTTGTACGGTATTTTTATTTTAATTTAATCTTATTTCAGTTTGATATTTTCTCATATGGTATGGTTTATCCACTAAAGAATAAAATGGCTATTGAATTGAGAGACTTAATATATTGTAATGCATAGAAGATAATACTCGCTCATAGAGTACATATCGTCATGACTCATATATTTTGTTTCTTTGTAAGTTTTGAGTTATATTGACCAAGTGGGAGAATGTAAAAATATTTTCTTTTAATATGGTATTGATGAAGAAATATTCTCTCCATTATAAAGGTCCGTATATATTAAGTTGACCAACTAATTAATAGCCAAAATCGTGCTCAAATAAATGGTAAAATCAAGCAATTAACTACAATAGTAGAATTGTGATTTTTCTCATTGATGGTTATGAGGCTATAAATACAAACATTTTAGGGTCCCTAAGCTCACTCACATATTCAAAAAACCAACACCATCTAGACGTGAGAACGAGAGCTTAGAAGAATACTCGAAATATCTCGCCGTAGTCCTCACCGAAAAAAAAAACACAACGATAGTCGGAGGTAAATCGATCATTTTCGCTTCCGCTTTAACGTGTTCATGTTGTTAGAACACATTTAATATGTGTAATAAGTTCTTACAAGATTTATAGAGTTTATAATAAGAGTTATTAATTTTTCCGAAAAATAAAATACGCAGATAATTTATTAATATTCACGATAACAATCATAAGAATAGGGATGGCAATTTGACCCGTTACCCGCGTTCCAACCCGTTACCCGATTTATTCGGGTCAGGTAATACCCGTTCTTTTTGGGTAAACAGGTAATACCCGTTAAGGTTTTAACGGGTCCGGGTACAGGTAACGGAATAGTCATCTCGTACATGGTTACCCGGGACCCGACCCATTGCAATGAAGATGACCAAATTTACAATGAAGGTGATCTAATTTGCATTGAAGACTTCTTTTGTATTTTTTATTTATTTATTTTGAATTTTATTGTTCTTTATATTATAGTAGTATTTTGATATTTTTCACCTAAATTTTATTATTTTTAAACTTTATATTGTTGATGGATTTTTATTTTATAAACGGGGGAACGGGTAAGCGGGTCTACCCGACCCGCTACCATTTTTTAAACCGAGTAAACGGGTAACGGGTTCAATATTTTTAACCCGCTTATCCGGCGGGTATCCCCATTACCCGGCCCGTCTCAAAATCCGGGTAAACGAGTACGGATAACGAGTAAAAAATGTTATGAACCCGGGACCTAGATCTCGTGATTCGTCCTTCGTAGGAAGTATTCGAATTAGTGGCCGTGTTGATTTTTGTTTTTCAGCCTCTCTAACCTAGAGAGACTGCTCTCTAAATTAAAAGGTTGGCTGAAAGCTGTTTTTCATTAATCAAAAAGACCTATTTATAAGTAGGTCAAATTACAAGCGGGCCGGGCCCAAAACGTAAAACCTAGACATAAGATAAATGACTTAATTTAAATGACATAAATAAAAGACATAATTTAAAGACGGATAATTAAACGAACTACTTGGCCCGCGGCTCATTCTCGGTCCCGATGTTACGACACTTTCGATGGTAGGACTTTCCATTGAAAGTGTCTGTAACATTACTCCCCTCCTCCGCGAGGAGCTTGTCCTCAAGCTCGAAATCTGGATATGCGTCGGTGAATGTCTCAAAGTCCTCCCATGTTGCTCCTTCGGGTGCTTCCGCGACCCACTGGACGAGTAGCTGTCGGCACCCTTTGAACCAGCGCGAGCGGTTGATGGAGAGTGGTGTTTGCAGAGTCCGCCCATCATGGGTTGAAGGAAGCTCAGTGATGGTCTCGGGAGGCGGTCCGCGGTGCGGTTTCAATAGGGACACGTGAAAGACATTGTGAATGCGGCTCCCTTCCGGTAGGAGGAGACGATACGCCACCTCACCGATACGTTCGAGTACCCGAAACGGTCCGTAGAATTTTGGTGAGAGTTTGGTCAATGCCTTCCGCGCCACCGTCAGCTGTCGGTAGGGGTGGAGCTTTAACCAAACAAAATCTCCCTCCCCAAAGTCCAACCGGCGGTGATGCCCATCGTATATTGCCTTCATGCGTTGCTGCGCTTGCTGCAACCTTTCCCGGGCCTCCTGGAGGAACGCTGTGCGCTCGACCAGCGCGTGATCAGCGGCCTCTACCTGCGACTTACCGGCCGTGTAATCCAGCAACCGCGGAGGCTCGCGCCCGTACACCAACTGAAACGGTGTGGCTTTCAGCGCCGTGTGGTAGGAAGTGTTGTAGCAGTACTCCACCCACGGTAGCAACTTGAGCCACCGTCGCGGCTGATCCCCGGTCAAACACCGCAGATACATCTCAAGAGTGCGGTTGACCACCTCCGTCTGCCCGTCGGACTGGGGGTGGTAGGCAGAAGAGAAGGCAAGGTCCGTACCGGAGTGTCGAAAGAGCTCACGCCAAAACTGGCTCTGGAAGACCTTATCTCTATCTGAGACGATGGACTCTGGAAGCCCGTGTAGCCGGAATACCTCTGCGAAAAACACATGCGCCACCGAGACCGCCGTGTACGGATGTCCCAGTGGAATGAAATGGGCGTACTTCGAGAACCGATCAACCACCACAAGAATGACCGACTTCCCCAACACCTTTGGCAAGGCCTCGACGAAGTCCATGGAAATGTCGGCCCATATCGCCTCTGGGACTGGCAGGGGCTGAAGCAATCCGGCCGGTTGGAGAGTTTCCCATTTGTTGCGTTGGCATACCTGACACTGTTGGATGAACTCGCCAATCGTCTTTTTCCACCCCTTCCAATAGAAGTCGCGGCGAACTCTCTCCACAGTCTTCTGGATGCCCTCATGAGCCGCGTCATGGAATTCGGAGACTATTCGTTGCACCAAGGGAGATGTAGGCAGAAGATAAGCTCGATCGCAGAATAAGATGAGGCCGTCTCGCACCGCCCAATCGTTGCTCTCCTCGCCGCTGGTAATGCGAACGCGCAGCTCTCGCAAATTCGTGTCTGCCTCTATCTCCAGTCGTAGCTCGTCGAGAATCCCGGCGCGGACCTGCGAAAGTGCAAATAGCGTGCACTCCCCGGTGGCGTCCTCCTCGCGCCGGGATAGCGCGTCCGCGGCGCGGTTCAGGATACCCGCCCGATACTCAACTCCAAAGTCGAAGCCGAGGAGCTTGCTGATCCAATGTTGCTGTGGCGAAGTAGTGAGACGTTGTTCCAAGAGGAACTTCAGGCTGAAGTGGTCGGTGCGGATTTGGAAACGGCGCCCCCCATAAATAAGGTCTCCAATGGCAGACTGCCTTGGCGAGACCAATCAATTCGCGCTCGTAGGCCGGAAGCTTATGATGGCGATCGGCGAGCTTCCGGCTAAAGAATGCGATAGGATGTCCGAGCTGCTGTAGCACCGCGCCGATGCCGCTGCCGGAGGCGTCGCATTCGACAACGAATTCCACCGAGAAGTCTGGTAGTGCGAGGACCGGTGAGGCTGAGAGGGCTGACTTCAGGGCGGTGAAGGCATCGTCGGCCTTGTCGTCCCAGGCAAAGCTGTTCCGACGCAGGAGACTAGTGAGTGGTGCCGAGATAATGCCATAATCCCGGATGAATTTTCGATAGTACCCCGACAATTCGAGGAAACCCCGTAAGGCACGAGTCGTTCTCGGTCGGGGCCAGTCGACAATGGCCGCGATCTTGCTCTGGTCGACGGCGACACCCTCGCGTTGTATCACGTGCCCCAAATATGCTACCTCCCGACGCCCGAACGAGCATTTGGCGCGCTTGAGGAACAATCGGTGGCTTCGAAGGAGATCGAGAACAGTGCGCACGTGACCCAGATGGTCGGCCCACGACGGGCTGTAAACCAGGATGTCGTCGAAAAAGACCAATACATACCGTCAGAGGTGCTCGCGGAAGACCGCGTTCATGAGGCTCTGGAAGGTGGACGGCGCGTTCGACAGACCAAAGGGCATCACGAGGAACTCGTAGTGCCCGTGATGGGTGCGGAAGGTCGTCTTCTCGATGTCTTGAGGGTCTATCCGCACCTGGTGATACCCCGAGGTCAAGTCAAGTTTGGTGAAGAAGGTTGCACCATGTAACTCGTCAAGGAGCTCGTCCACCACTGGTATCGGGAACTTATCCTTGACGGTCTTGGAGTTCAAGTCCCGATAGTCCACACAGAAGCGCCAAGAGCCATCCGCCTTCTTCACGAGCAAAACCGGTGAGGAAAACGGGGAGTGACTCTCGCGAATGATGCCGGTGCGGAGCATCTCGGTACATTGCCTCTCGATCTCGTCCTTCTGTAGATGCGGGTAACGATAAGGCCGGACGGCCACCGGCTCCGACCCGGTCAACAGTCGAATACGGTGATCGCAGGGTCGGGTCGGAGGTAAGCCCGTTGGGGTGGCGAAGACGTCGGCAAATTCGTCGAGGAGAGTGCTCAGCCCCGAGTCTGGGCCGTCGGACCCCTGGAGAGCCGCCACCCTTGCCCGCTGATCCGGAACTTCCACGACCCAAACCACGCGGTTCCCGTCGACGTTGAACTCCACTTCACGGGTGGTAAAGTCCCACATGATTCGGCCTAAGCCGTTCATCCAACGAATTCCAAGGACGGCATCGAATCCTTCCAATGGAATGGCGTAGAAGTCAGCCTCGAAGGAATGGCCTTGGACCGACATATGGAGGTCGCGGCAAACCCCGCCGCTGTCTAGCTTGCCGCCGTCGGGGAGGGCGACACAGAGTCCCGGTCGATGCTCGATCAGAATGCCCAACTGCTGAGCGGTGCTACTGCGGACGAAATTGTGGGTACTCCCGGTGTCGATAAGCACCCATACGAAGCCCCCCGCCACTTCAGCTCGCACTTGAAAGGTGCTGGCCGTGTGTTCGCCCTTAATGGCGTTCAACGAAATCTCCGGAATCTCGTCAACAATCGGCGCCTCCTCGTCGCAGTCCTTGTCCTCTTGAACCAACTCAATGCGGAACAGCTTCTTACAACGATGACCCGCAGAGAACGCTTTGTCGCAGTTGAAGCAGAGACCCTTTGCGCGTCGCTCGGCCATCTCTTGTCCCGTGAGTTTCTTCCAAAGGGGTTTCGGGTTGTCTCCCCCCACTCCAGGCTGACGAGGACCCCCGGGTGTGCCTCGTGGACCGCTGTTCGGTGAAGGACCAGGCTGTCGGGCGGTCTGTAGTGGAAGTCCGCCGAAAGTACGCGTTCGGCGATCGTCCGGAAAAATCAGCTCGTACTGCCGGGCTAAGTTCATGGCGTGACACAAGTCAATCGGTCGTTGAACCTCCACGTGCCGACGAAGATTGTCGGAGAGCCCGGCGCAGAAGTGCCACACCTCGGCCTTGACCGGAACACCCGAGGTACGACCCAACAGGAGCTCGAACCGATCGCAATAATCCTCCACGGATCCGAGATGACGGAGGTGAGTCAGTTCCCCGAGAGGGTTGGTGCTCAAGGGTGGTCCAAATCGAACGTTAACCCTCTCTGAGAACTCCTCCCAGTGTAGCCCTGTCACCTTCCTCCGGAGGGTGTGGTACCACATCTGTGCTCGTCCCGTCAAGCTAAAAGTGGCATGGCGCACCTTCGCGTCGTCGGGGGTCATCTGGTCCTCGAAGAAGTCCTCACATTGTCGCAGCCAAATGATCGGGTCCCCCTTTCCTTCATAGGACGGGAAGTCCATCTTGCGGAATCGAGGAACCGAGCCTCCTGTGCCGCTCAAGATCTGCCCTACATCTCCTTGATCGCTCCACGTCTCGTCCCCTTGCCGATAATCCCGATATTCACCAACTCGGTTTCCCCCACCTCCGTTTCTGCAACCGCGGTCCCCGGTCCTGCCTCGGCCCGGTTCACCGCCGCGTTCCGGGCGGTAGGCTGAACTTTCACCCCCGCCGAATACACCACGGCCGCGAATCCCGAAACCAAGGTTTAAGGGCTCTGAGCCTCGACCGAAGTCGCGACCCAGTTGATCGCTGATCCGGACGTCCCCACTTTCGCGGAATCCAACTCCCCTACCGCTGCGCCCCAACCCTCCGCCACCGAAGGTGTCACTCCCGTCGCCGGAAATCGTGCCGCGTCCCAAGCCGCGACCAAAGCCTCCGTTGCCGCGTCCGACTTCTCCGCCTAGGGTTTCGCCTCGCCCCCGCCCGAGTCCGCGCCCGCGGTTCTCACCTGCCCGCGCGAGCTGATCGTAGTCGTCGCCTAGGGTTTCGACCGGGTCCGGGTCGCTGAACCTTTTTAAGTTCGGGTCGACCTCTTCACCATAGGGATTCGAACTCCCGCTCGCCTTTCCGTGCGTCCCGTCCCCCGCCCCAGCGACGTTCGCTGTCCTTGCCGGTTTCACCGCCAAAGCCAGCGCCTCCAGCCGCTGGTCCACGGTGGTCTGCCTCGTCTGGAATTCTTCATGAAGCTCGTTGAACCTCGCTGCCTGAGCAATCAGCAGCGCCTTGATTTCAGCCAACGGATCGTCTGCTTGTGTCTCCATCACGAGCGGCTCTGATACCAAATTGTTATGAACCCGGGACCTAGATCTCGTGATTCGTCCTTCGTAGGAAGTATTCGAATTAGTGGCCGTGTTGATTTTCGTTTTTCAGCCTCTCTAACCTAGAGAGACTGCTCTCTAAATTAAAAGGTTGGCTGAAAGCTGTTTTTCATTAATCAAAAAGACCTATTTATAAGTAGGTCAAATTACAAGCGGGCCGGGCCCAAAACGTAAAACCTAGACATAAGATAAATGACTTAATTTAAATGACATAAATAAAAGACATAATTTAAAGACGGATAATTAAACGAACTACTTGGCCCGCGGCTCATTCTCGGTCCCGATGTTACGACACTTTCGATGGTAGGACTTTCCATTGAAAGTGTCTGTAACAAAAAATTATAGCGGATATGGGTAACGGAATAGGTGTACCCGACTTTACCCATAACCGTTGCCATCCCTACATAATAATCATATAATAGCGTATTTGTTTCCTATTTATCCAATTTCTCATTAGAGACAATATATGCTTTTTCGCCAGTAAAAAGTTAAAGGCGAAACAAAAAGGGCTGTCAGCCACATAACTTTATCAATTTTTTTTTTCATATATAAATTCATCATAAATAAAAATCGTATGGAATGGCAAGTGCAATCTCACATGGTATCCATGTTACTCTAAACCTTTTGTGTCCACATCCAGTCCTTTTTATGGGCAATCAATCGGTCACATGTGTGCCACGTCAGCAACAGTGTAACAAAATTGTATGTTTCTTATGTAACAAAATTGCGCAAATATTATTTACAGCCTTATATTCTTCTTGCCAACCTGAAAATCCTCCTCTTTGTCTCACCTCGAACAAGAACGGTACCAAACTTGTTTCCCAATTTTAACAGATTGCCTCACTTGAAGCTTAAATTGAGGTCATATAGAAGAAGAGACCCGTTTGAAAGATGACACTCCATTAAAAATATGAGAAGCATCCTTAAATAAGTGAAAACCCATGACCCGTTCGAAGGCATTAGCCATAACTAGCATGTGGCATACCGGCCATGGCATGTCCGGAGGCAACGACTATAGCCTTTTTAGAGCCAACAGCCATGATTCAAGGTTAAACCGGACCGTACATGATTATATGTTTTTTTTTTTGTAGAAAATTAATGGTTTTTTCTTTATAATTATGTAAAACGGTTTGAAACGGTCCAAACGGTTCAAAACGGTCTAGAACGGTCCGATCTAAACGGTCCAAACAGTTCAAAACGGTTTAAACCGGACCGCACGTTCAAAACGGTCCGGTCCGATCCGATTTTCACTGATTTTGGATCGGTCCGGTCCGGTTTAGATTTTTTTGGACTATTTTGAGCAGTCCAGCCTGATTTTTTCCGGTTTTGGATCGGATCGGACCGTGCACATCCCTAGTTTTATTATCCCTAATGTTCTCCTTCAGTTTTGATGTATTAGCTTTGACACTCTTGTCCCAAAAGCAACAATGAATATCATACAACTATGAGCTGAGAATCAAGATTGTATACTCAAATATATTTTAGTTTAAGGATGTAAGTATGCGCTTAGGTGAACAATGGGGACTTAAAATCAACTTTTTGAGCATCCAAACACCACAACTACACTCAAAAGATTAGGAGAGAGTAGAGGAGAAGAGAAGGCCAAGCAAACCCAAAAGAAGAATCAAATTATAAGCTCTTTTTCTCTCATTCGGTAATTTAAACAAATAAAAGCACTAAATGTTGTATCGTTCAAGGTGCATACGTTCGGCCATACCCATTTAAGAAGGAGTGATGCTATCTGACACAACTCACGATTTTTAACTATCCATACACTGCCTGACACGTGTACAATTTTAAACAGTTTTTAGGCTTTTTATTTGTAGAGTCGTGAGTCGTGAGTCGGGATAAAAATCATTACCGTTTAAGAAGACCTACCAATCACCCTGCATTGTTTGAGTAACTCTTATTTACTCATCAGCACGACCATAATCACCACAAATAAACCTTGACTAATAAATGTTGAATTATCATTAATCCCAACTACGAATAGACCTAGACTCCAAACTTAAGTAAAAAAAAAATCAAAGGGGTATTTTATAAATATTTAGGGTAAAAATAATTAAATTAATTAGGGTAAAAAAATGTAAAACAAATTTGAAGGAGGGGGAGCGGGGGGTTCCCTGGTAGGTCTATGTTGACTCTGTCCCTGATCCCCACCACAACGTTTGTATCCCTGATTTTTTTTTCCTAATAGATTAAGTGGCACTCAATCATCTCTAATAAATGAGGTGACTTTAGATGGCTTTACACCCAATAAACGATCCGATAATCAATATGACAAAATTCAACTCAGTCCTTTGGAAACTTTGAAAAATGTTTGTTCTAAAGGTTGACACGAACTAAGAAATCACTTAAACTCAAAATCCAATTTTTAATTTATATCTAAAACAAATTTTAGCCCTTTTATATATGTTTCTTCAACATGTCCCATATCTTTGGTCTAGTGTTGAGGATTCATGGACCCGTATGGACAAAGCTTCTAAATAAATCTATGGAAACAAAAGTTCATAACACATTCGAAGCTTTTCATTCTTGATACTGATCGATTCCACTAAAATATTGATCATCATTCTAAATAAACAAAAGCTTGATTTTAATCTATGATATTTGGCCTCAAACTTTCAATCTCCTCGAGATTCGTTCTCTTCTCTTCAGGATGTGCAGGAGGAACAATGCAAAATTGCGAGCGCTTTTATTGTTATTGAGGATGTTGTTGTCGATGAGGATGTGCATAGTATTGATGTTGTTGAGGTGGGGCCGGTTGCATCGGCAAGTGGTTTTTGGGATTCTTCCATGAGAGATCCGGGTGATTATTCTTCACCCTCGTGTAGTAGTTCTTCGATTTTTGGTATGTGGGGCCGGTTGTTATTGAGGATGTTGTTGTCGATGAGGATGTGCATAGTATTGATGTTGTTGAGGTGGGGCCGGTTGCATCGGCAAGTGGTTTTGGGGATTCTTCTATGAGAGATCCGGGTGATTATTCTTCACCCTCATGTAATAGTTCTTCGAGTTTTGGTATGTGGGCCGATTTTGATTTCTCACGTATTTTGACTCCTTGATCTCCACTCAATCGTAGGTCGGGTAAGGTCCCGAGCACAAACCCCATTTGTTGTGCGAGGAAATTTTCACCGCCTTGGCCGCTTCCTTCTTGTGGAAACTCTTGGAGAGGTTGGCAACCTCAAGTGTCAACGATTTAAGGAGCTCCATCTATCGCATCATCGGGTCCCTCTTGAGCAATTTTCTCTAAACCCGGCATTGGTCGCTGACGAGAATCAATTTTTGAGCAGCGCGAAAGCGTCAGTGGAGTTGTTGTCAATAAGCGACCCATTATTCTCGACATTTACTCGATCTTGGATCGATGGGGTGAGTCCGCTATAGAAGATTTGGAATTGAATCCATCGAGCGATACCGTGGTTCGAGAATTTTCGCAGCATGTCCTTGAAGCGTGCTCATGCCTCATAGAGTGACTCTCCTTCAAACTTCACGGAGTTTTGAATCTCATTCCTTCTCTATCCATCTTCTCGAAAGTGAAAAATCAAGAGATGAACTTTGAGTAAAGATTGTTCCATGTCGTGATTGACTCCTAGGTGAGTGAGGTCAACCACCCTTGCGCGCGGTCTCGGATGAAAAATGGGAAAATCCGGAGTTGAGCAACTTCTTTGGATAAATGCAGAATGTTGAGGTGGCTCTGCAAGAACTTGTTGACATGATCTTGCGGGTCTTCAGAGGGGTACCCGGCAATTGATAGTTTTGCACCATGTTGATGATTGAGATTTTAATATAAAATTTAGGATTTTCCTTCAACCTTCGGGATGCGAATCGCGATTGGTACTTGTCGAATATTGGTTGACCATATTCGAGGATGGTCATTTGCTCATCTTCATCTTCAAGTCAACGACGCGCATGGTGTTTGGGCTTGGTTCCCACTCGATTCCTTCAGGGCCGTGATGTTTGAACGGAGAGCCGTGATGTTTCCATACACCTTCAAAACACAAGAGAACCGTAAGATAAGAAAACAAAACAACTCAGAAAACTAAACTAGTTAATTCGATCAAAAATAGAAAGAAAAAAAAAAATTCCCGGTAACGGTGCCAAAAACTTGATGGCAAATTTTAGATTCACGAAAACCTCTTACGACTCAAACGCATGTGTCGTCAAGTAACTTAAATTATTCTAAAATATATATTTATGTTCCAATACGATGCTTTTCGTGAAGATCCATTTTTTGACTTTAACGTTACTAGTTACGAGATTGTGAGGGATTGGAAAGGTTTTCTTATATCAGTTCAAAAAAACTTTTCTCCGTCCTAGACTATAAATTTAGACCAAACATGATGATCTATTGTATGTCGGAGCTGTTGAAAAATTTGATTTCAGTTCAAATACTACTTATGTCTTATATTTTCGAGTTTGTTTTAGTACTAATGAATTAGTGCTTCTTTTTGTGGTTTTCACGTTCATGATAATCTTTTGTATTTAGTATCAATGGGTACATGTGGCCATTGATACAGCGAATCACACAACTTACTATCTAAATTACTTTAATTAAAAAAAAATACTAGAAGATTTGACAACTATTAGACTATCTCATGTACTTGTAATTTTTAATTTAAAACAAGTTTCATTAAAGATAGTACTAATTTTCAATTAGTTACAACTTAAAGGTATATATAACACAGGTATTAGATGTACAGACTAAAAATTAAAGTGATGTATATATAAAAATTGATTGTTGTTTTTGTGTTTTAGGCACCTCAAAATTAAGGGACATGGAATGTAGAAAAAGTTAAAGTCAAGAATATTTATTTTTTTTCTCCTATTGGTTGTATTAAAATGAGAAAGAAAAAAAAAATACTTTTCCACAAATGGGTCTTATTAGTGTCTATTTTCCTCAAATAAATTGTAGAGAAATTTCATCATATGTTGATTTTTATGCATTTTAAGAATATCAACTATCAAATCTTTTTCAAAAAATGAATTTCTTGAAAAAAAAAATGAAAAAAAAAACTGTATTAAACTTTTATTCTAAATAGATTTGAAAATAAATTGTAAAAAAAAGCGTTTAAAAAAAACGGAGTTAAAATAAGACGAATAAGCAAACCTGTATACAATTGATATGTTATGATTTTAAAATAACTTGGTTTGGTTTTAGAGAATTAAATTTAAAAGGTTAATATGTCACATATATTTAAACTATAAGAATTGAACTCCAACCTTGTCCGATGAATCAAATGCGGTCGTGTTCGGTCGGTGCCGATGCTCCTTTCTTTATCATTCTTGTTTTTTTCTCTCTACTACACCTTTTCTTTTCTTTGGACGTCTTCCAAAGACCTTGTGTGTCTCAATTTTGGAAAAGAATGGGCAGAAGTTTACTTTTAAATAAGTTTTTTCGAGTTTTTTCTTTTGTTGTTGCAAATGAGTTTCTTCATTCGCCGTTTCTTCACCACCATTGTCATGGAACTGCGATTTTGCTGCCAAAATTGCTTTCTACACCAACCCAAACTGCAATGATTACGAAGCTCTCGTCTTCAACAAGTAGTATATTTTTTTATATTTTTTCTTTAATTATTGTTTTATGTTATTGTGTTTGAATTTTGATTTTGTGTTTCACATTTCAATTGTGATTTTATGTTTCGCATTTCAATTGTGATTTTATGTCTTGAAGACGTATTTATCATCTTTCGGATTTTTTTACTTGAGGTTTGGCCGTAAAAGTACTCAGACGTCCTTTCTCGTGGTGGTGGGTCTCAGGTATTTAGATTTATCCATTAACCTTGTACGGTTTATTAAACGAGCCATAGAGTTGCTTTAAATATAGTGTGTACGATTATTTACACACGATGTGTCACCAATCCATCAATTGATTCTAGTTTTGAATTTTATTCAATTTGAGTTCACAATTTTTTTTTGTGGATTGGTGTTTGATATATGTATTTATGGGTATTTTACTCGTTATCTAATGAAAAGCCTATTAATTGTTTTTTTTTTAATTAGCGAACATGGAATACGGAACAAAAGTATAGTCGAAAATATATATTTTTCTCTCCTATAGGTTATATTAAAATGGAAAAGGAAAAAAAACACTTTCCCACAAATAGGTCTGAAATGATGATACTTGTATTACTATAGTGTCTATTTCCCTCAGATAAATCACAGAGAAATTTAACCGTATGTTGATTTTTATGCATTTTAAGAATATCTGACTATCAAAAACTATATTCAATTCCTATTTCTAAATATATTTGAAAAATAAAATTGTAAAAAAATATTTAAAAATATTAAACCGGAGTTAAAATAAGGCAAATAAGAAAAACCGTATAAATTGGTATGTTATGACATTAAAAAATTTTGGCTTGGTATTTAGAGAATTAAATTTAAAATGTCAATATACCACATATTTCTTTTGTAAATAAGCCCTCCTTTAAATTAACACCCTTTAATACTTTATATTGACTTTTTTCTTTTTTTTTTACTGGCATTTTTTTTATAACACATAGCAACAATGATACTCGTTTTAATTAGGGCAGTAATACCATATAATTATATTTGGTAGCCGTTTTTTTGTATTTTCTCTTAAAAATAACATTTTTATATTTTTATTACGAAGATAACTTTTTTTAGTTATATACGTTTTTTTTTCTTTGATTTTTTTAAAAATTAATTTTTTTTTATTGTATTGGGCTTTATTTAACTTTATTTATGGTATACAATTATAAATGCAAGAATATATTTTTTATTTTGAGGAAAGCTCTTGTTACTCGTTGATAAACGGCTCCTCAAAATAGATATATTGAGGAAAGTCAAAAGTTTAAATTACAAAAATAGCGCAAAATAAATTTTAAAAAAAATATATAAAAAACAAAAGATACGGTAAAGCTAGGACAGGTCTGCCCAATGCTAGATGCAAAGACACATAATAGATAGATATAAACATCACGAGTTGCCTCGTAATAAAATTTATTGTTGTTGATACTTTACTTTGTTTTAGTATAAATTTTATCTTTTGTGAGTGTAGACAACTATCTTTTTGTCTACCTATTAGAATACTATTTTTCAATCAGTCTTATTTAACAAAATTAAGATTATTTTAGTGTGTATACCAAATAAAAAAAAGCACTTTTTTATTGAAATATATATATATATATATATATATATATATAATTTAAGGTCTGTGGGTGTATGATTTAATTTTATGGTAAAAAAATTATTTATCTCAGTTATTTCGCATGGAAAAAAAAAAGAGAGACAAGAAGATATGAAGAAAATAATTATTTATCGTTTGAAAAAAAAAATTATTTTTGAAAATATTGAACCCTAAAATGTGGTTGGTATAATTTTCGAGAAAAAAAAAAATTAATAAAAAAATGGGTGAAGCTTTAAACAAATTTTTGACAAATAAAGATTTTTTTTGCATAAAATATCAAGACCAAGACTTTTGACAAATAAATCTGATATAGTCGTAGTCGTCACTCATAAGTCACCGCCACAACCGCGCGATCTTTTTCTCTCTAAACGCGCCATGGGTTTTTATTGCACAACAACCACGTCGTTTTCGTCGCCTTCCATTCCGATCCCTTCGCAGACGACGACGACACGTCGTCGTACTCGGCCTCTGCCTCCATTTCTCTCCTTTGCAACGACCTCTCCGAACTCTCTCTGTTTCTCTTTCCAACGCAACCGAAACAGCCGACCAGGGTTCGCTATCCGCGGCGGCAATGGCTCGCCATTCTCTCCGGAGCCGCGCGGCTTCAGAATCAGAGCCTCGGCTTCAAGCCCTGACTCGCCGCTGGCACTGTCGGACCGTCAGTGGCTCCTCGTCGGCTCGGCGTTGACCGTCGCTTTCGCGGTCGCAAATCGCGTGCTCTACAAGCTCGCGCTCGTTCCCATGAAGGAATACCCTTTCTTTCTTGCTCAGTTCACCACTGTCGGGTGAGCATTTCGAACGCTCTTCCGATTTTGTTATAATAAAAATAAATTTGTGTTTAGTGAGTGTGCAAGGATTTCGATCATGTTGGTACAGGTACGTGGTGATGTATTTCTTGATACTAGGCATGCGATACAATGCCGGGATTGTTACCAATGAAATGATGGACCAACCGAAGAGGCTCTATGTGGCCATTGGACTCCTCGAAGCTGTCGGTGTTGCTCTTGGAATGGCCTCAGCAGGTACTTAATTTCTTGGGATTTGTTTACTAGTTTATTTTTAACAATGCGGAGCATTGCTCTAAGTTCATTTTTTACTTTTTCAAAGACGGAATGAGAGGGAAATGGAATCAGACTTGAGTGCGTTTTGGAATTTATGAAAAGAAATAAGAAAGAGGGTGTTATTTAGGTATGTGGCATAAGAGTTACAGTAAGAAATACGTGGGATCAGACCTAACGGCTGTTCTTTGTTCATCGCTGTGAAGGTTGATTTTCAATTTATACACATCTGTCGCTCAGAAAAACTCTGTTGTGTTTTGTTTTTTGTTTTCGAGATTAAGATGAAGCTAAATAGCTATTACGAATTGTTTAAACTAGGCAGGTTGAGTAGAGTTGGTGTTTAATTCTGCTAAATTTTGTGCGTCCTCAACAGCCATGCTGCCTGGACCAGCCATTCCCCTATTGAATCAGGTACTTCCTTTCGAATTCCCCAGAAAATGGTTACTTCCTTTCAATAAGCCTGTTCATTGCCCTTCTCTGTCCGAACTGCAAGCGGACCACTTATTGGACTGGCTTATATGGTTGGTTCATGAATTTTTCTTCGCAGAGGGCTTAGATGAAGAAATACGCTCGACATAGCTACCACACAAAGTGTTGCACTTTAGAAGCAGATCTAGATTCTCCTTTGACCTTAAGACTCTGTTTGCATATTTGCAGACGTTTTTGGTGTGGCAGCTGATGTTTTCTGTCTTCATTTTGAAAAGAAGATACACAGTGAGACAGATAGCTGGCTGCTTGCTTGTAGCTGCCGGGGTAGCTGTGGCTGTCACAAGGCATTCCTGATACCTTTAAAATGTCCTTCCTGTCATTTGATTTTTTTTATATATATATATATATTACCTTTTTAGCATAAGCATAGGACTAATGGTCATTCATTTTCCTTAATCGCAGTGGTTCCAGCGCTGATCACATGTTATCGGGAGTTGAGTTTGTATGGCCGGCATTACTGATTGCTTCGTGCGGTTTTCAAGCTGGTGCATCAATCATCAAGGTCAAGATCATTTGTATTTATTATGATTACGGTATAAGCTGAATGAGTAGCCTTAACTTTCATCTCTCTGAACAGGAATTCATGTTTGTTGATGCAGCGGCTCGCCTTAAGGTGACACTAATAAGTTTTTTTTTTTCTTTTTTTTTTTTTTTTTGCGTCTAGTGTTATGTTTTAACATTTTGTGTAAATATGCAGGGAAAATCTCTCGACATATTTGTTGTCAATTCCTTTGGGTCCGGATTTCAGGTAATAGTATGGTTTTAATTGCGTACATGTGCAGTGTTATTTTGGTGGCCAGATGATGGGGTTGAATCGAATACATCTTTTTAGATATTTAGGTCGCGTAACTACGAGATATTCTCATCCTACATGCTTTCTCTGTTTCTATATAGGCGCTTTTTTTAGTTCTCCTTCTGCCTTTGTTATCGAAAATCAAAGGCATACCATTCGCTCAACTTCCTTCTTATTTTGAAAGTGGACTCGGTTGCTTTCTGAACATTGGAGCCAATGCAAAAGGCAAGTTCTCGTGGTATCACTATACATACTGGTTTAATCGTGGTTCTGTTTTTTAATATGGCTGGTGTGAGAATCATGTGATCAATTTTTACTATCATACGCTAGTTGATAATGTGATCACATACGATTTTGAGCATGGTTTCAGGATGTGACGGTTCTCCGTTGCTTCCACTGCTGTACATGGCCACCAATCTCATCTTCAACATATCAGTCCTCAATCTAGTCAAGACTTCGTCGGCCGTTGTTTCATCTCTTGCCGTCATGTTATCAGGTTCTCTCTCTCTCTCTCTCTCTCTCTCTCTCTCTCTCTCTCTCTGCTAACATAACACCTACTTGTGTTTGGATTTTGCAGTGCCAATTTCGATTTATATACTTTCAGTTCCATTGCCATATCTACCAGGCGGTTCAACGTTGAGCCCTTTTTTCCTCTTGGGGAGTTTGATTCTTGTCATGGGTCTCATCCTCTACACCTTACCCCAATCTTCAAAGCAATACTGAAATATAATGCTATTTTAGCGCCATTTCCATCCCTGTGTAGATTGATGATGTCTTTTTTTCTATCACGAATCCGGGTCCTTCTGAGAAAATCAAAGCTTCATTGATTTTCTTTTTCATTTTTTGAAGAGAGAAAATATTATTATATTTGAATAAAATGTGATCCTATTCAGAAAGATCCTCTACTCAAAAGGTGTTCTGCTTTCTGTTTGATACAAAGTTTTGCCCACAGACAATGATGCGAAATCCAAACACTCGTGAACCAATCCTGAGCATGTTCTCCTTCTCGTTTAAATTGTTGTCTTAGGTCTTTAGCATTTGTAAAAGGTCTAGACCTCTTATGTGAGTCATCTGATAAGTGTCGTTTTGAAACATTTCCTTGCTTTGCAAGTATTATCTAGTGAGTAACTGAGTATCATCCGACAGGTAACATCGACTAGTTAATTATGGGTTCCGAATTTCAAACCTCATTATTCGAGTGCATTAATCAATTTATTTTATACACTTTTGCTCATATCTCATTTTATTTTATCGTCGTGTGTGAAGACTCATCCCCAATTACATGTATGTTCTTCATTTTTTCTATCTTGAATTTAACCAACTGTTGTAAGAAAGCAGCAGGTTAAGGAAAGCTAAAATCGATCATTTGTTAAACTCATTCCTAATTAATAAGTAAATACAAATAGTGTAATACATTTGCCCATCTTTATCTTAATTGCTTACTCTTGTGCTACAATCCATATTTCTACTAGTAACATAACAAAGGACATCACTGTCTCTTCTCAACTCGCTATCATAGTTGCAAAAACAAATTAGCAGAATCAAGCAATTTTCGATGTGTGAAAAATAAAATAATCTGCCAATAGTGACAGAAAATGTCTGGTGGCAAAACCTTTGCCCCTTAATGCTTTCTCTGCAAACAAACAAAGCAAGAATAATCATTACTCCACCTAATAGACAGTAATTTGAATTACAGAGAAGCATAAAGCTGGATGTGGGAACCATAGAGAACTAAACCATGACCAGTTCAAGCACAAGAAGCCAAAAGGAAAGAAAAATGCACAGCAGAAAAGACATGATACATATTGTTAAAGAAATAAAAATAAACCTAATACTTGGCCTTGTCAAGTTATACCTCGAAGCTGCAAAAGATTGTTTTTGCAAATGACTGTTTTCTTATGGTTAACAACTTGGCTGGTTTAACGTGGAACCACGATTTTCGATATACAATGGGTTTCTTCGTGGATTAAAAGTAAGAACGGAACCTTCAAGATAGCAAGTTCCTAGATGAGTAATTTCTTTAGAAGGAAGGCAAAAGCTTAGCTTCTTTACTTCACATTGCATGCCGAAAATTTTTCCTTCTAGCTTATATGTGGCAAGATTTGATAGGGATGCGACCCATTGATCTTGTTTTGTTCATTTCCTCTTATAGCTTATATGCAACTCTTAAGAGGATTAAATTATCATCTTTCTCATTTCTACTATCTAATTAAACCGTGATGAGTTAATAAAGTCCCGTTTTTTTTTTTTTTTTTTTTTTTAAAACTATCTATTTCAGAAAAAATGGAATTACCTTCCGCTTCCTGAATTTTCCTGATCCACCCCTACCACCGCTAAAACCTCCCATCTGATCGTCATTTTCATCGTCAAATCCCAAAGTCTTGACCTCTTCATAGAAACTGTCCGTCAGACCGACCAACCTGTGATGCGCACAAATATATAACAGTCATATTCCACATTTGTAAAGCGAGCAAATAAATAATTTCTCATGGAAATTGACTAATATTGTGTCAAATGGATGGTGAAGATGAATCAATCCACGAAAACAAATAAGTGTACAATATTGCTCGCATACCCGTTTCTCGATTTCTTCAACTGTTTCTCCTTCCTTTTCTCTTCCTTTGTAAGAGGAGCACGCATGAAGAGATCCTCTTCTCGTCGTGCACGGTCCTCCATCTTCTCCTTAAACCTCGTCAGTTCTCTGCTTTCTATTCCAATAGCATCACTGATCTGCATTTCGGTATGAAAGGTGAATCAACTCCTGCAATATTTGTGTCTAACTCTAATGGTATCTTATAACTTACCTCTTCGGGTCTACCTTCCAAGTCATCCATAAGCTCTCTGACATAATCACTCTGCCTGGCTTCTCGTAAAGCATTCTTCTCCTTTCTGAATGCATTTCGTTCTTGCCGCGAGCTCTTCTCTTCATCCATCGAGGTAGGAGCAAATTTGGGAGGTCGATATACATTATCCTACAGAACCACCACAAATATTTAACAATATCGTGAGATATTACCATGCCAATAACTTCACAGTAAGAACTTATAACGCTCGCTCAGACAAGTGTCTCACCTTGGCAGTTTCTTCTGTTTTCGTGACAAGCATGTCAGGATTCGGGCGGTATCTTAGCGGATCCTCTTCTTCCTCGGATCTCTCAGGTTTCTTTTTACTCTGTTCCACAATATCTAGTGTGCTCGTAGAAACCTTTAAGAGCTTCTGGATCTGGTATTGAAGCTTTTTGTCGATCGGCCGAATCTGATCGAAACCAAAAGGTGAGAATCGCGCTAGACTAAAAAGCTCTCCAAAAATTATCTAGTACTTTCAAACTTTCGTTTTAAGGACCCAGAAAGCCAAAATATAAAAATGTTTATTCAATGTACCTTTTCCAAAAACAATCTGATCTCGGCAAGACTCCGAACCACGGGATGCTCCTCAATCGAGAACCCTTTAGCCTTGCGAAGCAAGTAATAAACAATTGATTGGCAGTAGTTTAAAAGCAATAAATGCTTAGCTTCAAGATAGCTTATTCCTTCTGCTGTTGGAAACTGATCTGCCTTGACCTAATATCATATATTATGGAGTAGAGGAACGATCAATGACACATCAATAAATCGTAATGGGCCGTGATGACTGATGATTTTACAGAACAATTAAGCACATTTTCCCATTCGGAAGCAGAACGCAACAGTTGAATTAACTTGCAGAATATCCACAAATCAGAAAATAGCCTCCTAATAATTGCTTATGCCTTTAATAAATAAATAAAAATGTGTAGCTATAGGCTAACTATCAGTGATACCTTCGCAGTTATAGCTTGCACTTTGATTCTCACAACATCCAATCCACCTTTCATCTCTTTCAACACAGAAACCAACTGAGGAGCATCTCTAACGACAGGAAAACAAAAACCAAAACAATATTGTTACTGATAATTTAAGCTACATAATCCAAAATAAAAAAAAAAAATAAAATAAAAACAATAACAATAGCAATAAGGGGAAACAAAATCTTACTTTTCGATTCTTGATTTCGCTTCTTCCTCCATTAGGTCTGGTACGTACTACCTACCCAACCTGTTGAAACCAAACTAAGATTGATCGCCAAGCAAGAAATAATACTAAAATGAATAACAGCGTTCGGAAGCATGAAGAGAGAGAGAGAGAGAGAGAGAGTGGTTGCCTTCTCTGGTTGCGGCGGCGAAGCGATGACGGCGAAAGATATTTAGGGCACGGTGAGAGAAAGAAAGAGGGCGGGTTGTGTATGGACAGGGCTTAAACAAAGCAAAAATATCGAACACATCCCTTAACTTTCAGGTAATGGTAGATTCATGCCCTTCAATTTGAGTCAAATCACCGATCTTTTCCATATTTACGGAAATTGTCTCCTACGTTAATTTCATAAAAATATGACTAATTACATGTCAAACTGAGTTTCTATCCCTAAAATTTCAAGAGTTAGTAAATATAAGAATTAATGACATTTTAATTTTACTTCAAATCCCACATTTTTTTTATTTTCAGTTTTATGTGGATTTGAATTATTTCTTGCTTTGCACCTAAAACCTAAACATGACAAAGATATTAAGTAAACAATTTATCAGCATAATTACTCATGTGATCAAAAGAAAGATTGTGTACCTTTGAAATAAATTAGAGAAGATGCCATAATTTTTACCTTTTTTCAAATGTCATCTTCAACGGCCAAATGATTATGAAGGAAAACAAAAACTTCCATTAAAAAAAACAATTACTTCCATTTTGTACCCAAAAAATTAAAATAAATACTTCTTCGAAAGACAAAAACTTCTTTTATTTAAAAAGACAATAAAAATTATTGTATATTTTCAACAAGTTACAATAAAAACCAATGAGATTAGTTTTTTTCAATGCTTTGAGGATTATGTACTGAAATGATAAATGATATCATTTGTACCTATACTGGGCAATTATTGCGTTAGCAAATTGCTTTCTTTAAAAATGACTTATTTTAGATACTTGAAAAAAGAAAAAAGATTAAGAAACAGCTTTCGAGAGATTAAACTATAGAAAATATCTTCATAAATTCGGAGAGAAAATAGATAGATAAAAAAAATTAATTTCTATTTCTACTCAATCTTCATGTATCAATGCATGAACTTTGATGAATCAGTCCATGAGTTTTAGAGAAAGTGTTTAGGTTGGCATTGAAGTATTCGGTTCCGTTGTATGATATTAGCACTGAATTTGAGATCCAAACTGCGTTTTAACAATTTGCTAAATAATAAAAAATTTGAAAATAGAACATACTTCAAATTTATCTTTCAAAAGATACACCCAACATGCACGATAATGATCATCAATGAACGAAATAAACCATTTTTTTTCTGTAAAGTGAAAACTTGGGAAGGACCCCACAAATCAATGTGAACGAGGGAAAACGTCTTAGAGGAACATAAGACATGGTGCATATGAAACTCTAGTTTGTTTTGCTAATTGACATATTTCACATTGGATTGTATCTGAAGAACGTATTAATTGGAGAAACAAACACTTAAGGTAGAGTAGATTCGGATGACCTAGGTGACGGTGAAGAAGAAGGATATGTTGTTGTCTAAGATCATAATTGGATGTGAGACATAACTCCATTTGTGGATGTATGAGATAGTAGAGACTCAAATGTTCCTTAGCACACCCAATCGTCCGACCCGAAATCAAGTCCTGAAAGATACAATGAGTATGCTGAACAAAGCTGAACTTTTAAGAGTTGCAGTAGTCTTGCATACAAATAATAAGTTGCAGTCAAACTTTGGTACATGAAGCACATTGACTAGTTTAATCTTTAACTCGAGGCTGAGCAAAACCGAACCAATACACAAAATTGGAAGAAAAAAAAATTACCATCGGCGGTTCTGATCTGTCGTGGAATGGTGCTAGGGACATATGAGTAAAAAAAAGCTTACGATCGCCGCTCATGTGGTCGGTGGTTCCCGAGTCAATGATCCATGGACTCGAGACTGTATTTTATGTGAAAAAAGCTAAAGTTGTACCCGTATGAGCAGATGACATTGCTCAAAGACATGTGAAGAGATTTCGCAGGTGTCGTGGAACCTAACCTGTAGGTTTATCGTGAATATTCCACCATTTATCCTTTGTATGATAAGAGCATTGACAATGATCACACCACCGAGAGTTACGTCGATTCTCTTTATTACTTTCTAAGGACACCATCATGGACGCTTCTATGGTTGTCTCAACACGTGTTGGCATCGCTAAGCACCTGAACTCTACACGATGTACTTCTCCGAAGACATTGTCGATGGAGGGAAGAGGCTTGATTGCTAGAAGCTGACCACGGACCCCGTCGAAGGATGGATGTAGACCTGCGATAAAGTCGAAGACTCATTCTCTCGCGATGAGATGACGATAAGTTGCAGCATGCGCGTTATCCTCCCATTTTGATTGAATGAAGAGGTCGAGTTCTTGCCATAGTTCTTTCATACTAATACAAAAAAAGGTCTTTGTCGCTTCTAAGAAAAAAAAAGTCGCTTCCTTCTAATGGTAAGTCGTTTCTAAGGCTAAATTTCTGGTCATTCAAAACAACATCGTTTCGTTTAAAAATTAAAAAAATTGGCATAGAAAACAAACACTACTATAAAATGGGCTATCCACGTCGCCCCTATAGTGTCACTATAGTTTCTAAGCGACGCTCAAAATATTTTTCGCGTCAAATATGACGTGGCGTGATAAAAACAGGCTACGTGTAAAAAAATTAGGTGTCGCTTAGTGAAAAAACGACACTGGAATGGCGGTTTTAATTGGGCATTGTTTGATTTAAAAGCGACGCTCTGGTTTTCCCGTAGGCAAACGAGAATCCGCCACATGGTGGGGCGTTGCTCGATTAGCGAGCGACGCAGTAGACCTGATGCGTCGCTCACTAATCGAGCGACACACCACCATGTGGCGGCTTCTCATTTGCCCGCGGGAACTGGGGCGTTGCTTATAAATCAAGCGTCGCCCAAATTCTAATATATATTTCGCTATTTAATTAGTGAAATTGCGATTTCACTCTCTTCTTCACCGAATTCTTTGTAACACCTCTTCTTCACCGATAACCACTCTTGAAGCTTCCGTCGATCCTCCCTATTCTGTCCAAAGATTCTGTCGTTGTTGGTCCTCGCAATTTTGTCCAAAGGTAATCTCAGTACTTTGATATTTAATTTTAAAGTTTTTCCCGAATTTGAAATTTTGATATTTTTTGGGGTTTTTTTCCGTAATCTTAGTTTCCACCACTGCCCATCTAATTCTCGATGTGCCGTTGATATCATTGGACTCCGCCGCTTGTATTCCCGACCGGCCACTTAAGGTTCAAGTTTTTTAAAAAAATTTCCTTGTTTTTTAGTATATATAATCGGTTTTAAATTTTTTTCGTTTTGCTTTCAAGATTAGCAATCGTATTGACTTCTTTGACAGCACTGGGCCACTTCGATCATGTCTCCGTGCTTACGGCCGAGGTGAGTTTTTTTATTATATTTTATTGTATTTTCGGACGTCATTTGATATATGAACAACTCTTTAGGCATAAAAAATGTTTTATTTGTTGTGTTGTGGTTTTGGCCGTCGTTTGATTTTGAGTGATGCTATTGATTTAAATATTGTTGTTTTGTCATTTAATGATAACTTTATATTGAAATTGGAATTTGTGGTAGAATAAGTGATAATAATTTAGTGTTGAAATTGGAAGTAGTGTGCGACGGTAATAGTGATATTAGTTTGTTGAGTCTTTTGAAGTCGTTTTTTTAACCGATGTCTTGTGAATTAAATATTGATTGTGATAAGTAACATGCTTTTGTAAATATTTTTCTATTAAAAAGTTTTTTTTATTATTTATTTTCATCATAGATATATTATGGATAAATTATGGATGTACGCTCGTAGAGATATGATACAATATGTGAACGGGGTGAAATCTTTCTTAAACCATTGTCGAAGTGTTTGCAAAAAAGTGAAAAAAAAAAAAAAATCATGTCCGTGTGTCAAATGTGAAAATTATAGTTTTGTTAATCTCCCCACTCTAAATGATCATTTGATCCTAAATGTATTGATCAAAGCTACAACATATGGACACATCACAGTGAGAATTACAAGCTCGAAGACTGTGAGACTTTAGAAGACATGGATGTTGATGCTCCTAATATAATTCAAATGGTTGAAGATTTGAAAGATGAGATACTTGACAACCCCGACGCGCTTAGTTCGTTGTTAAGTGATTCAGAAACTCTTGTTTATCCCGGCTATGTCAAGTTCACAAAACTTTCAAGCTTAATAAGGCTATTCAACATGAAGACTAAATATAGATTGAGCGATACGATGTTTTCAGAATTTGTTGGCTTGGTAAGTGATATGTTTCCTAAAAAAAATCAATTATAGCCGTCTTTGTACGAGGCCAAAAAAACTCTAGCGACTATTGACTTAGGTTATAAGAAAATTCATGCATGTTCGAATGATTGCATCCTATATCGTAAAGAGTACGAAAATCATCAACAGTGTCCCGTGTGTGAAGAATTAAGGTTGAAGAAGAAGAATGATAAAGATCAAGAGCGGTCCACTATTCCCGTGTGTGAAGAATCAAGGTAGAAGAAGAAGAATGATAAAGATCAAGATCAATCCATTATTCCCACGAAATAATTGTGGCACATTCCAATCATTCCGCGTCTATGTCGATTATTCATAAATCCTAAATATGCTAAAACTTTAACTTGGCAAGGTTCTCAAAGGACCGATGATAGAAAACTTCGACATCCCGCAAATTCTCCGTCCTAGAAACACATGGACACAAAATGGTCGACGTTTAGCACTGATTCGAGCCTACGGCATCGCTTTAAATCAGCGACGCCCCACTTGATATAGGCGCCAAATTTGATGAGGCGCGTCATAGAACGTCACTTTTTGAAAAGCAACGTGCCAATCCTTTAGCGTCAAGGCTTCTTGCATCGCCCATAAAGCAACGCACATGACCTATTGCATCACTTTTCGGGCGACGCGGATAGCCCGATATGTAGTAGTGAAAGAGCCAAATATTTCGATCGTGTGGAAGATACATGTTGCTTCTAAATGGCAAAAAAAAAAATTAGAAGCAACAAAAGTCGCTTCTAATCTTCTAATTTTGACTTTTTCAAAACAGAATACTTGAATTTTCATTGATTATGCTGGAAGTGACAAGTCACTTTTAATCGAAAATGACGCTTCTAATTTCGAGTGTCGCTTCTAAACGTCGTTTTTGTAGTAGTGTCAGAGAGGTAAAGTATACTATGAAATAGCCATGTTCCTGAAAAATCTGTTGAGCTTTCATTCAAAGGGAAAAGTTTAGATGAATCCTCCGTATCTGAGTAGGCCAAGACGATTGCATCTCAAATAGCTTTCGTTGTGGGATACATGGGATAAATATCGGCAATTGCCTCGTCCATGGAGTTAATCAGCCATGTCATGACCATGGGATTTTGGATTCCAGAGTTGCAAATGCGGGATCAGATTTCGTAGGTTGAGGGACTGAACCATCCATGAAGCCGATTTCCCCTTAACCTTGAATTACCATTTGAATGGACCGAGAACAAGGATGAAAAACGTCCATTCAGTTTGAAGGAGGTGATAGTTAGAGGGGTTGAATTTTCAGAGGAAGGAATAATCCAAGTCAAAGTATGTTCTACGGTCGATGAGGTTACCTCAGCGGCATAAGCTCGGCTGAGATCAGGAAAGACAACTTTAGCCATAGAAATATCGAAACTTTTTTTTATCGCTCTAATACCATAAAAGTTTTTTTTAGAATGAAAGTAATCATATGATATATAATTCTAAATGTTTTACAACAATATTAATAGAGAAACCACATACGGTTTTAATATCTAAAGAGCTACAAATCATGAATTTAATAGCAAAATTAATCATAGAATAATGGCAATGATAAGCAGATATATTTTAATAAAGGAAAATAATCTAAACTCATTCCTAATTTTAGGAAATAAAGAATATGCATTTAAAAATCTTACATTTTATAATTTCGGCTAAGATGAGATTGATTTGAAGTTTTATATTGGTCAATTGGAACAATGCAATCGATCAATGGTGCACTAGGTCTTTTGGATGAGAAATTTCGTAAAATAGACCTCAAATGGGTCGAAATATCAAACCTAGACCATTTACTTTCAAAATATCTAAAAATGATCTTTTGACCAAAAAAAAGACAAAAATACCTGTCTATTTATCCTTCGTATTTCATCGTACACCATCGTAATTCAAAAAATTAAAAAATCTAAGCATTTGAATGTCATTGTACACCATCATTACACTGTCGTAAATTGTATGAATCTCATCGTTCATAGTCGTATTTGCTTCAATATCATCATAATTTTCCTAAAATTCAAAACCCTAACTTTACCGAGTTCAATTCGAATCATTCCAAATCATCTATAAACAATGGAACACGAAATAAACAATAACTTCATACCTATTTCGGTATTTTACAGGAGACGAGCTCAAATCCACGCGAGAACATCAAACCCACGTCAATCCCGTAAACAATCTTCATGAAATTTGGCGAGTGAGAGGAGGGAGAGTAAAAATGAGAAGAAAAAAAAGTAGGAAAACAATGATTATTTGGTATGAATGATATTTTTTTGTCCACTTTTGAGACACAAGTTCAGTTTTAGATATTTTTAAATAGCAGATCTAACCATGATATCTTGTTAATTATTAAGCCTACTTTATGATATTTCTCTTTTGGAATTGAAAGGAGAAAAAGAGAACGGCATACAAAAATTGGAGATGTGTGACTTTGAGATAAGCTTGTTTGAGAGTCGTGTCACGTGTTTCCAATTGTAAGTCGAAAATACGCTTTGAGCAAATCGAAGTAGTAGCATCGTCACAATTGAGCTTATCGATCTATGTATAGTCAAAGTCTTCCATCGCTATTTAATATTGTCACAATAGTATTATGCTTTGACTATGTTTAATGATGTTCAAAAATTTATTATTATCTCTTTTTTAAATAATAAAATTTATTAATTTAGTGGAGACTTAATTTGTTTTTTATGCATAACTTAGATTCTCAGATTGATGTAGGTGAAAAGTACTTTTTCTAACCATACACACATTATATAAATTGAAAATTTTCCCATAATAAATTATAAATAATATTTTTTTAGAAGTAGCACTATTAGCCAAGATTACATGATATATTAACAGTGCAAACCTCTAGTGGCACTATCGGCCAATATTACATAATTTAGGCTAAATTCTAATGCGGCATGCATATCTGCAGTCCAAGGAGTTCGAACCCAGGACCTCTCTCTCGAGCAGGTATGTGTGAGATTACCACTAGACCAAACTAGCTACCACAATTATAAATAATATTTTGGAAAGATAACAAGTTTTGGATATATTTTGATATTGGCATTCATCCTCAATCTAACAAGAGAAGGATTTTGCCCAGTACAAGTTAGTTGGGTCCAAGCCCATATATTTGTCATTAGCAGGTCAGGTATTACGCCAACCCGTCAAAAGATTCAACAGTCGGCTCGAGATAACCGTTCCCCGAAAACCCGGAGATACAAAGCTTGTCAGCCCGATCAATCCGTAACCCCTTCTCACACGAATAGATCTCCAACGACAGGTGTCCCAAGATGCAGTAGTGAGTTCCAACTTACACACGACGTGTCCCGAATAGTCCGGAGCTCACAACCTCGCATTTCCAGACTATAAATATATGACAATTAAGCCCATGTAGGGCACGTTACTTTTAGCTTATTTTTATTCTTGTCATCAAGTTCACATCTTTGTACTACTCTGAGTGATCTGAATACAAATAGCCTCGAGCTGATTTTACATTCTACATTTCATCTCTATTTAATTTCTAATTCGTCAAGAGTTTCGGTATGGTCTTGTTACGGAGAATTGAGGCCCATCTACAAATCTAAATCGACCTATTTCCAATCATATATTTGTCATGACTGTTTTGATGTGATTTCTCGCATCAACAATATATATATATATATATATATATATATATATATATATTATGTTAACAAGTTTTGGATATTGAATAGTCACTATTATTTTTTCTTAAATTTGTATTGGATCTTGTTGGCGCTGCAAATTGAACAATTATTTCATGATTCGGCCGGTTCGACCCAAGGCCGGAAACTCGAAAGTCACGAGTTGTCGCTCCTCTAGCTCAAAGGGATTCTTCGCTCATCGCGGAGATCTGAGAATAAGAAGAAGAGAAATCAAGTTTAGAGTGACACAGAGGCAGTGCCTCTAGTGCGCCTCGACGTCAACATTAGTTTAATTGCTATGTGAGGTGGAGAGCCACTATTTGTTGAGTGCTCGACAGAGGAAACAAGATGCTAATGGTCCTCGGCAGCATTTCAGAACTCTAGAATTGAGTAATTTTGAGAGAAGAGAATTGTGTGTACCTGTCCTATCTGAGAATGGGTTTTTATAGTGCTTGGGAAGGTGGGGTAAGCCTCTTGGTCATTTGGCATGGAGCGCTCATTGGAATTTTGTGAGCATGGGCGCAAAGAGCAGCGCGCACACATCTGCGCGCTGACGTGTCGCGCTAAGTGCTCGACTTGACGCGCCGAAGGAAGCACGGATTACGCCAAATGAAGGGCGCTTCGCACGTGCCCGATTTTTGAGGCGTACGGGAGACGTGTTTGAGGAGCACGCTAGAATTGGTCTTTGATGTGCTAGTGCAACGTGCTAAGGGGGAGGCGCGACACGCCAAGCCTCTCGTGCGTCGCGTGCATTTGTTTTTCTTCGCGAATGACCTCGGATTTTGGGCCTGTTTCATATGACCCTTGGCTCTTTTTGGACCTGGATGGGCTTTATAGTGAACCCGCCCATTGGCCTTAGAATTCGAAATTCGACGCGGGTCACATTGAATTTAATGTTTCAGATTTTTTGAGAACGACCGACAACATTAGCCCACAAGTTCGTCGCTCGGGGGGCCTGAGCAATAAACTCTAGTCGTCTTACGCCGGGTGTTTGAGGAAAACTTTAGTCGAGGTGGTGCGTTGCGTCAAGTGTACGTAGGAGTAGGAGTACGATTCCTCTTTTGGAAATCCTATTTTTCCTTCTTCCCACATGCCTATAAATAAAGGCACGTGGCTCTTATTTTTCACAAGTGCACGTGCTCTCTCCCACTTTTCCATCTGTCTCAACATCAGTGACGGAAAATCAATTCTCTTTCTCAACCGGGGATCCCGAGTTGGATTTCTTACACTTGGTTCAGAACCCTGAGCATGCAGGGAGTGACCTCTTCGCGGGATTGGAGAAGATTCCTCTACATATGGAGGAGGATCCAAGTAGGGTAGAGCAGTGGCTTACTGCGGAGGACGCGGACGCGACTCCGTCCATCGCTCAGCCTTCAGAGCAGGAGGATGCGCGCGCGTCAAGGCTAGTGCATCGACTAGGTGCTTAGAGAAGACAGAGTGGTATCCAATCAAAGGTTTTGCTACTCCGGATGGCTTCGACTGCTCAGAGGTCGATCACAGATCGAGTATATGTCGCTCTCAGGGAGGTTTATGACATTTTGACTTTGGTGGCGCTTCTCCATCCGCTTTCAAAAAGATCAACCATTCTTCTCGAGCATGGCTTCGCCGCAGTACATGTGGCGAGTCTTCAATGTGGGATGTGCTTGCCATTTTAGCCCACCGTCCAACAACTCTTTGCGCAGTTGGGAATGCATGCCAATCAGATTAGCCCAGTTTTTTATCGCTTGGTTGTAATGTGCCACATGGAGTGGCATAACTAGACAAAGCGTGCTATGACTGTGGATGACTTTCGCAGTCTCGTTACAGTCTTCTCGGTGCCGAGTCAACTTGGATTTTCACGTGGCTCATGATCGTCGTAACGCCAAGCTGATGATCACTGATACTAAGACCACCAACAGGAAGGCTTGGGTGTGGGTCTCGACTGAGGACTTTGCAGCGGACCCCGCTCCAGTTTGGCCCTTTTGCTGACTTCTCTGCCGGCGCGGGGCAGATAGTCTTGAGTTCGTGGAGGCGATCCGAGATTTGTCGGATGCCCAGAAGGCGGGCGAGTACATTTAAGCTCGAAGGAGTTGATGGCGTCGACTGGGTGGTTCCTGTCTTTCCCTCCCGATCCTAGGAGCATTCCACGAGTGAAGGAAGTCCCATGCGCTGCATCATCTCCTATGAATCCCGGTTCTAGTGCCAAAGTGTTGTCTCTGCAATTTGAACAACTATTTAATGATTCAGGCTGTTCGAGCCAAAGCCAGACTAAGTGACCGCATCCGACTCAACTTGGGAAACTCGAAAGTCACGATTTGTCGCTCGTCTAGCTCGACGGTATTCTTCGCTCGTCGCGGAGTTATGAGAATAGGAAGAAGAGAAATCAAGCTTAGATGAGCGCAAATGCAGTGCCTCTGACTCGCTCTCTGATGCTCAACATTAGTCTGATTGCTATATGAGGTGGGGGCCAAAATTCATTAATGAATATTTAGAGAGATGTGCTCGACAGAGAAAACGAGATGCGGAGGGTCCTCGACAGTGTTTCATAACTCTAGAATCGAGTAAGCAATGAGATTGATTTGAAGTGGTATTTTGTTACCTAGAAAGTAGAAAACATGCGGTTGTTTTTTTAAGATGAAGAAAAAGGGAATTGAAGACAAAATTTAGGCTATGTTTGGTTCTCATCTCAAAAACAGTTTTTGAGTTTAAAAAATTGGAAACAAAAAACGAAAATGCGTTTGGTTTAATTTTCCGGAAAATTTTTTTAAAATTTTTTGCAGTTGTTTTGTAAAAGAGTAAAGAAAACTGAAAACAAATAAAATGTGTTTTTGGAAAAAAATTTCTTCTGTTCTCTCCTCCTTCTCCTCATCTTCTCTTTTCATTTAAAAAAAAAAAATGAAAACTGTACCAAACACTTTTTTCAGTTTTTTCAATTTCTCAAAAACAAAAATGAAAACTGTACCAAACAGCTTTTTGAAAACAACTGCAAAATAATTTTTCAGTACAACTAAAAAAATTAAAAAATAGAAAACAAAAACTTTTTGAGTTAACTACCAAACAACACATTAGAGATTTGTTATTTAATGTAACATAGTCAACCGGCTTTCATATTCAATAAAAAAAGAGTTTAAGAACATTGTAATTTTAAATTAATATTTAGAAACCATCTGAGTAGAAACATATATGTCCAGAATAAATAAGATAATTTTCTTCTAAAATATTATATATTTTTCATTAAGATAGACGTCTTCAAATACGCATGGAACGAGTTTATATTATAGAGATACACAAATTAATAACAGATTTTATTTATAAGAAATATGAATGATTGTTGTCAGAATCTCGAAACGTAACGTTTCTAGATTCAGTTACACCGATAGCGTCGGGTTTAGCCACGTTCTCTCTCGCCACTCCTTACAGCGACCTCTCATGCACGTTTTCCAAAATCCTCGCCCTCACCGTAATCCCATCCGTGTTCTCTCCCGTACCCAATCTAAACCTTCACAACTCTCTCTCTCTCTTTCTCTCTCTCCCCCTCGCGGATCGGATCTGTGCCTGGTTCGTACACACGACGCTAACTCCGATCGCTACGCCTTCGAAGACTCGCCCTTTTTATATAAACACACATATACATATACGTACGGGTATATTCATAGTTTCTAGGGTTCTTCGCTCCCGCGCTTTTTCTTTTTTCTTCTTTTCTCTCTCTCCCTTTCTCCTGCAACGAAAAGCAAATGATTGCAAAGACCACCATGGAGTCATTGTCCGCGCGGTGGTCCCGCTGTATGATTTTCCCCTGTTATTCCTCGATCTGATTGGAAACTCGACGTTTGCTTAGAGGCCTCTCCCCGTTTACTTGCTCGCCGGAAATGGCGGCTTCTCCGGTCAAGTTCCTCTTCGGCTTCCTTTTCATTTCAATCGTCTTGTGGTTGCTCTTCATGTATGTCGATTCTCTCTCTCTCTCTATATATATATATTTATATGTATGTGTATGTGTGAGCGCGCGCGCATTTGGGTGAGAAGTCATTTGCTGATACACATTATATAGTGGTGGAATGACTCATAAATGGATTGGACATTTTGCGTTGGAGAATCGGGAATATCATAGTGGGGGAGAGTTCTTACTAGGATTTGTCGAATCGGCTTATACAGGATGAGTGCTTGATATTTTTTAATAGGGTGGATAGATAATTTGTTAATGCTTGCAAACGGCTTGATGTGCTGAATTTTCGATCTAGTAATCGCGCTAAAAAACCTGGGTTTAGACCTTATGATTGGCAAGTTTAGAAGAAATAGAAATTAAAACTCGACCATTATTTCCTCTTTCGAGAAAAAGTAATATTTATTTTGAGCGAGATAGACCGTTTATGTAAACATATCCCCTCTATTTGGGATAGAAAAATTTGCAGGACTAGGGCCTACTAGTATTACGCTATCTTTCTTAACTTCTTTCGTCATGGCTAATTAAAAGATTAAAAGTTTAACATGTGTAATAAGTCACAACCTTACTGGGTAGATTGATGAATTTAGTGTAAATGTAACCTATAATGAAAGGTTAGGTTGAGGGGTTTAGCCAATAGTTCGCAACTAGGAAACTTAGTACGATTTGTATCATAAACCCCATACATTGAAATCCATAAATGGATGTGGTGATCTGTCTGCCACATTTTGCTGTGGCATTTTCTTTGTATATTGCATATATAAAAAAAAAAATTCTAGTGTCGGTACCACCTCTATTGTTTCTAAGCTTATTTACATGCACTTTGCTTAACTGTGTAATTTATTGGCCATTTTACAGATTTGTTTCAAGGTTGGTTGCTTGGTTTTTGAGCCGCAAATTGGGAGCATTTGTGAGATTTCGAGTTGGTGGCTGGAAGTGTTTTAAGGACGTGGTGGTGACATTTAAGAAGGTTTACTCACACTTTGGTCGTGATTTAATTGTGAACTGAATAAGGAATTACTGACTCTGTATTGTGTGTTCTTAGTATCTTGATAAAGCCATGATAGTGAGAATTTGTTTACAGTTAGAGACAAAATGCTGAAGTGATATATCATTTCTTAAGAGTTTTTCAAGTTACTTAGCTTTATGTTTTTCCGGCTTTGCCGCGGTTTTAATAAAGTCAGCTGTTTCTTTTAAAAAAAAATAATCGGTGGAAACTTCCTTAAATGTCATTCGTATTTATACTTACATGATGTACAGGGACCTGTTGAATCTGTATCTATTGGTGAAATAAAGCTCAGCCTACGGCAGTCGTTGGTCAAACTTGGTGTTGGTTTTATCTCCAAGGATCCGAAGCTGCAAGTTTTAATATGTGACCTGGAAATAGTGTTGAGACCTTCTTCTAAGAGTGAATCAGAGGCTAAAACCAGAAAACCACGCTCTTCAGGCAGGGGAAAATGGATGGTGGTAGCGAATCTAGCAAGGTATTTGTCGGTTTCGGTGACCGATTTGGTATTGAAGGTACATAGCTCGCTGTCACAAATTTTTTTCCTATGATAACTGTCCTGGATGATTGCTGGGACCTTTCTTAATCAATGTTTTGTTTCTAAGATAACAAAAAAATGGCTCTTACACTTGATACAAGTTTTTATTTTGATGTTTATAGTGCACTTTTTGGAACATTAAAAACTGTAGTGTGATTTGATTTACACTTAAATTCACGTTTTCTGTAGCATGTTTCAATTTGTAAACAAAATAACTGCACCTCATTAGGATCTCTTACTGAATTTTCCCTTTCTTTCTTTTGGATTGCTTTACACAACTTATCCCAAAAATATGTTTTATGGTGATAAAAGTTAACCCTTCTAAATGCGCAGACTCCCAAAGCTACCCTTGAAATTAAGGAACTGGAAATGGATATATCTAAGGACACTGAATCAAAGCAAAATCTGTTTGTTAAGCTGCACATACAACCTATTGTCATTAACATGGGTGAACATCGAGTCAGTTGCGATCAATCTTCCAATATTAGCCATGGAGGAGGTGTTTCTGCAGGCCAGTCATCCTGCACAATAATGCAGAGATCACCTGCACCTTTTATCTGTGAAACGTTTTCTCTCTCGTGTGAATTTGGTCATGATAGGTACTGTTTAAGTGATTCGTATAATTATTTTTATATATCACAACGCCATAACATTTCAGGCCATTATTTATACCGATACATATCTAAGGGACAGCTTTGTAAGTGTACAAACATTCGTTGATAAATTATACGAGGCATTTATCATCATGTGTGTGATCATTATGTTGTTTCACACATCTTCATATGGGACTATCTAAATTATCAAATCTCCTACAACGCTGTAACTGTTTTGTAATCAGTAATAATATATAAAAAAAGTTTAGCTAATGTCGCTTCTATTTCATTCATTTAAACTTAGGGAAGTTGGTGTAGTTATTAAAGACGTGGACATAACCAGTGGAGAAGTAATTGTGAACCTGAATGAGGAGATGCTATCTAAAAGCAACAGTTCTATACAATCTTCTTCTCAATTTGCTCAAGCTAAAGGGTCGACTTTTGGTACTTCAGTCTTTAGGGAAGAAAGAAAAAAACGCAGCACTGTTCCTGCGCTTTCAAAGTATACCTCTATGCTTCCTGAAAAGGTCTGTGAGTTGTTCATTGTCTCTCTGTGTGTGTGTGTATATGTATTTATGTCTATTTTGAGAAGAAACTAATATATCATTAATAAAAAAGAAGTAACCTGACTACAAAAACCAGTGAGATAGTTACATTTATATCATATATATATATGTATATAGAAATGATTCTTACACTGACTCCAAAGCTTGATAAATATGATTTAGTATAAGATGGCTTATAGTTTATGTTGTTAAATTTTAAATTTTGATATTTTGTTACCAGTTATCCACATAAGAACTAAGGCCAAATAAATTCTATAGACTGCTTCTCATTGTACCAACTGACATAATTATATGTTTGTGACAGTTTTGCTTTAATCTGCCAAAACTGGATGTGAAATTTGTGCATCGCGAATATGATATTGTTGTGGAGAATAATATTATGGGAATCCAGTTGAAAAGTGTCAAATCGCAAGCCAGTGAAGATATGGGGGAGAGTACCCGCCTTGATGTTCAACTGGAGTTTAGTGAGATTCATGTATGGGAGTATCTGTTGATGTTATTACAGCTCTTTTAATGTCCTTACGTTGCAATGATCACGTAAAGCTAGGCATCTTCTTGACAATGGTTTTCCATGACATTTCAGCTTCTTAGAGAAGCTGGCACTTCTGTCCTGGAGATACTAAAAGTAGACGTTGGCTCGTTTGTTTATATTCCAATGCAGGTATACATGCTTTTCAGTGTTTTTATTTTATCGCTATTATGTTTTCACTACAGTCTCCCGCGTTTCTTGGATGTCATATGTACACTGTTAGTTGCTCTAAAGTTATTTAGTATACTTTGACATGCACATGAAATTGTTTTTTTACATTCGAAGAGTTCCATTTTCTAGAAAGATACTAGATACATCATCAGTCCCTCAATTAATTTTTTTTCTTCAATAATTTCGTGGATAAATTGAAAGGTTTATCGGTTAAGATTGTACCGGCCATTTTTGTTTGAGCACCTTGTCGTAATCATATCATCGTTGTGTCATTTAAAAAAAACGGAAAAAGATGATTGGCGATTTCGTGGTTGTAGAATTTAGCATTCTATGTTTAGTATATGAGTTCTATTGATTTTAGTGAAAGAATCAATGAAATTTATACAAATATTGATCAAAACTGTAGTCGTTGCAATATATTTGATACTTCAGAGGATTTATGATGCAAAACTTGAGATTGATTTACTTTTTTCAACTGTATGTATCTTAACGGTATAGGTTACTACATATATAAAAACACCACTATATAGTTCTAGAGTTTACACGTGTCGTGGGATGAATACCTAATTATCCATCGGTTTGTTGTGGAAGGTTACGATCTGGTCTGGAGTGCGTTTTGCACTCCCTTTTTGTAAATTGGCTTTCAGCCTGTTAATATAAATATTCTTGTTTAAAAAAGAATACCTAATTATCCATGTAATTTTTTTTTTGATTAATTGAATGAAGATATTTTTATTTTTGGTTTTGTTTTGTTACACTTATAATGATAAGATCGAATTAGTTTTTCTTGTTAAAAAAAAAAATGAACACCAAGCACCTTTGTTTTTCTCTGAAAGAACAATTAGAATTTGTTTGTTTGTCTTTTTTTTTTTTTTTTTTTTTTTTTTTTTTTTTTTTTTTTCTAAGTTTGGGATTTTCAGCTAAATGAAGTCTGTTTATGCTGAAGACCTGGATTGAAATTTTTCATCATTTTATAAACTGAGAAATATAGCTTGGTGCTTTTACATTTCAGCCATCTGCACCTATCAGGGCTGAAGTTGACATGAAGCTGGGAGGTACTCGGTGCAATATCATAATAAGTAGATTGAAGCCATGGCTGCGTCTGCATTTCTCCAAGAAGAAGAAAATGGTGCTTCGAGAAGAACAGCCCATTCTTGAAAAGCCAGCAGGTAGTGGTGCCAAAGCTATCATGTGGACATGTACTCTCTCGGCCCCTGAGATGACTGTTGTGCTTTATAGCATCAGTGGCTCGCCATTATATCATGTGAGTTAATTTGATAAATTGCGTGCTCAATCATGGTCCTTTTGAAATACTGACACACACGGGTCTATGTGTTATCAACACCAGTATGTTAATAAATACTTTAGAAGGTGTAGATAAAATATAAATAAATGATATTTAGGATTGCGAAAATTGGTGCCCTTCTACTATTTGAGAACTCAAATTGATCCGAATAGAAGTGGTTACCAAAAGCAAAGAAAACCATGCTGAATCTGCTTGAATGTACTGCACCAATAATCTGATAAGGAGAAATCTTTTAATTCCGGGCATGAACCAGAGAACAGCGCTGTAGTTCATTTTTTTATATACCAAAAGTTCCCTTATAACGCCTTCCGTTTCATATAATAAAGCCTTGTCCTCCCAATCTGATCTCCATTTAGAGCTTCTCCTTGGAATAGGTCTGAAAATCTCCTCCAGAGGCAAGAAACCTTCGCCTGATAAAATAAGAGAAAATTAAGAAAGATCCCCTCTAAAATCTGATTCCATGTTGCTCTAATTAATTTACAAGGATCATTTTTTTACTTTTTCATGGTATTATAGATTTACATTTGCCACTTATTTTTTTTTTTTATTTTATATAAAAAACACTAGGAAGCTTTGTTAAAAGCGGCACAACTGTGAAAAATTACAAAACCAAACTACGAGATATGTAAAAGACACCAGAGCTAATGCTACACGAATACACTACTCGAAATCCCAAAACCACCACTTTAAAGTTTCTTAAAAAAGAAGAAGACAAAAAGACACCTAGGAAAGAAAATAATAAACTGCTAGACCAACACCAACACAAATCCGCTATACTGTACATATTGAACTCATTACAGCAAGAAAAGAGCCATAGTGCAATACAACGATTGATATTATCGACCATCCCACTCATAGTTCAAGGCTCGTCATCGAAGGTCCACTTGTTCCTTGTATTTCATAAGCATCACAACATGCTAAGCACTCCAGTTTTCACTGCCACCCTCCATTTAGAACTGCGACCAGAAGAATTGTGAGTCTGTAACAACGCGTCGGTGGAGTCAGGGCAGTTTCAGACGATGCCCAGCTTGGAAAGAGCCAGATCCAAGCCTCAGAGGCAGCACTACACCGAAGAAAGTGATGATCCACATCTTCACCCGCTCTACAGCTCATGGAGCAGCATTGCGGCCACAACGCTAAGTGAGGATTACACTTCTGGACACGATGTGCTGTGTTGACTCTCTTGAAAGACTTAGAAGAAGCATAGCCCTCCTTCCTTCCGTCTCTGGTATTTTACCTCTCGCTAAATTGTTGACCCTCTTGGACACGACAATGCTAAGTGAGGGTTATACATTTTCCACTAGTCCCACCACTCCTTCCTTCAGCCTCTGGTATCTGTGTTCATGAGGTTCTTGGAAAGCTCAGCACCCATTCAACTCTATACAACTGCAGCCTCAAATAGAAAATTAACTTATTTTTTTTTTTTTTTTTTTAAAAGAAACATAGGGACTTTATTCATTCTAGAAAATTAACTTATAGAAAGGGTAATTTTCTAAAGAAAATAAATGTTGGGTAATGTGTAGGTGTAGATATGATTACTAAAAGCAGTATGGGGTGTTGTTACATCCAGCTATTTCGATGATGGCCTATGATCTATTACATAATTCTAAATTCAGTGGTAGCCGGAGGGATTTATACTAGGCTGGTTCTATCTTGCATCTATATGGTCATCATATTAGATATGTCTTTTTTTTTTTTTTTTTTTTTCATCAAGGAAACTGCTTATATTTTTTTTTCGTTTTTGTTTTTGTTTTTTTTTTTCAAAGAAACAGCCGACTTTATTAAAATTACGGCACAGCCGGAAAATCCAGAACAAGAATTACAAAAAATACAGGGGAGAGCCCAAGACAAGAATAAAAGCCCTAGAAAACTTAAATTACAGCGAACTAGACCAGTCCCTAGCCAAGTCCGCTAAAGAAAAAGACTTGAACTCTTTTTTTAAAAAAGAAAAAAGAAAAAGAAACTCTGATCTTTTATTGATTGAAACGGCTTAGCCGTAGAAAGTTCATAAAAAAGAGCTGAAGAAACCCGAAAACAGCTCCGAAAAAAACAAAAACAAATCCCTGCGCAAAGGGTTACAGATTGCAGACCCAATCCCTGGCCAGATCAGAAAGAGAAAACACCTTAAAATCTTTACAATTCGAGTGAAGCCAAAAGGCTATACAGTGATTAATGTTGTCGACCATACTGTCCCAGTTCCAAACCTCCTCGTTGTAAAGCCGGTTATTCCTCGTAATCCAAAGACACCACAAAGAAGATAAAACTCCGGTCTAAGCAGCTGCGATCCATGTGTCGTTGTGCCCTTGCATCTCGTGGATACGAAGCAACCCTTCTATAGAATCAGGCATGAAAGGAATTTCCAGCTTGGAAAAGCCACTTCCAGATCGCCCCCGCCACAGGACACCCAATAAAAAGGTGTTCGGCATCCTCACTCGCTCTAGCACAGAGAGGGCATAAGCTTGGCATCAAGGATATATGAGGGTTGATCTTTTGAATACGATTTTTTGAATAAGACTTGAACTTGTTACAGCAAGAAAAGATCCAAAGAGCGATACAATGATTTATACTGTCAGCCAAAGCGTTCAGATTCCACGGCACATCATTAAAGATGGATTTATTCCGGGTGTTCCAGATACACCACAAGGAAACTGCTTATGTTATTTTATATAATATTGTAACATTACGAAATTGCCTCACATAAGTTATTCCTTTGTTTAAGAATACTCTGGTCCAACTTCAATATCTAAAGTGTTGATTTCCTTTTCATTTTAACTGTCCTTAATTTTATAATTTAAAATTTACTGTTTGATTTTTTGTTTTCCTGATAGGGGTGCTCTCAATCATCACATTTGTTTGCCAATAACATTTCTGATTCTGGTACCACTGTACACACGGAACTTGGGGAGTTAAATTTGCACATGGAAGATGAGTACCAAGAGTGCTTGAAAGAAAACCTTTTTGGAGTGGAATCGAATTCAGGCTCCTTGGTGCACATAGCAAAGGTTAGTTTGGATTGGGGCAAGAGGGATATGGAATCATCAGAAGAAAATGGTCCTAGAAGTAAACTGATGCTATCTGTTGATGTCACTGGTATGGGGCTTTATCTAACTTTCAAGCGCATTGAATCTCTTATATCAACGGTTATGTCTTTTCAAGCTCTCTTGAAGAGTCTGTCTGCTTTGGGAAAAAGAGCATCACAGGGGCGGGGAAGCCGTTCATCAAAAAATTCAGGGAAGGGAACTCAAATATTGAAATTCAATCTTGAAAGATGTTCGGTGAATTTCTCTGGTGATTTGGGTCTTGAGAATACTGCTGTTGCAGACCCCAAGCGTGTGAATTACGGATCACAGGGTGGTCGAGTTATAATAAGTGTCTCCAGTGATGGAAAACCTCGATCTGCAGACATTATGTCCACGGTTTCTGATGGATGCAAGAAATTGAAGTATTCTATTTCTCTGGACATATTTCACTTCAGTTTATGCGTGGATAAGGAAATGCAGTCAACCCAGGTGGAGTTAGAAAGAGCTAGATCAATGTATCAGGAATGCTTGGTCGGACAAAAATCTGAAACTGTAATAACACTGTTTGACATGCAAAATGCTAAATTTGTGCGTCGTTCTGGTGGTCATAAAGAGATAGCTATCTGCTCTCTTTTCAGTGCAACGGATATTACAGTAAGGTGGGAGCCGGATGTACATCTAACACTATTTGAACTGAGCTTGCAACTGAAATTACTAGTGCATAATCAGAAACTTCAGCGACATGGCAATGAGTACACGCAGGATGTAACCTTGAGAGATGCTGAAGAGGCAAAAGAGGCCATTGCTGAATCAGGGACTAATGATAAGCACAAGAACAAGGAGTCCATTTTTGCAGTTGACATTGAAATGCTGAGCATATCTGCGGAGGTTGGTGATGGGGTTGATGCATTGGTTCAGGTTCAGTCAATTTTCTCTGAGAATGCCCGTATTGGAGTACTTCTTGAAGGACTTATTCTTAGCATTAATAATTCAAGGATTTTCAAAAGTAGCCGCATGCAAATTTCACGCATTCCCAGTGTCTCAACTGTTTCATCTGATGTGAAAATACCTGCACCTACCACATGGGATTGGGTAATTCAAGGCCTTGATGTTCACATTTGCATGCCATATAGGTTGCAACTACGGGCCATCGATGATTCTATTGAGGATATGTTGCGGGGTCTGAAACTTATCACTACTGCCAAAACTAATCTCATCTTTCCAGTGAAAGGTGTCCCAAAACCTAAGAAGCCGGGATCCATGAAATTTGGTTGTTTAAAGTTTTGCATACGCAAGCTAACTGCTGATATAGAGGAGGAGCCTTTGCAGGGTTGGTTTGATGAGCGCTATCAGCTGATGAAGAATGAGGCGTGTGAGCGGGCTGTGAGATTAAATTTTCTTGATGAGCTTACTTCCAAGCTCAGCCAATTTCCAAAAACTGCTGAAACAACAGATTCTAATCAAGAAAAAAAGATTTTCTTTAATGGAACCGAGATTGATGTACACGATCCATCTGCTATAAGCAGAATGAAAGAAGAAGTTCATAAGCAATCATTCCGATCTTATTACAAGGCATGTCAGAGTTTGTTGCCATCAGAAGGTTCAGGTGCTTGCCCTAGTGGATTCCAGGCTGGCTTTAAGCCAAGCACTGCTCGAACTTCGCTGCTTTCCATTACTGCGACGGATTTAGATCTAAGCTTGACAAGGATCGATGGTGGGGACGAGGGCATGATAGAGGTTTTGAAGAAGCTGGATCCTGTTTGTTGTGAAAATAATATACCATTTTCCAGGCTATATGGGAGAAACATAAATTTCCGAACCAGCTCTCTTGTCGTTCAACTGCGGGATTACACTCTTCCGCTGTTTTCTGCAACCTCTGGTAGATGTGAAGGTCGTGTTATTCTAGCACAGCAGGTAGAGTTGTTTTTTTTTTTATTTTTTTATTTTTTTATTTTTTTTTTTACATTCTCCCTCTTGTTGCATGATTTATGGGGGGATGCAAATGATGTATTGGGAGGGTAAAGCCTGTTATATTTCCTTTATAATTTTTTTTTTATCATTTTAGAATTTATTCTAAAACTCCAAATTTAGGTTGAATAATTTAGGTTTAGAATATTTAATAAAAAAATTAGCCGAATAAGCCACTGAAAGTCTAACAATTGCTAGGTAGCCAACTTTTTGTAAATTTTTTGTAAATAGACACCTCAACTTATTTACGGCACTCATAAAGACAAAAATACCCGAAAACATTTCCGCCTATTTTGGGTTTTTTTTTTTTCTTTTTGAGTGCTGTAAATAAGTTGAGGTGGCTATTTATAGAAAATTTACAAAAGTTTAGCTATTATACAAAATGCTATAAGTCAAATGGCTATAAAGCTAAAAGACCCATATTTAATTGTCGCGTGGAAAAAAAATATTGAAAGTCTATTGTGTGGATAATATAAAACACATTTAGTTTTTATTTTTAGAGAAAAAGTACTATTATTGGTTGAAAAAAGTCTGACCGAGGTCAGGTAACGAGCATATACATGCCAAAGGGCTGATTTAAATTATAAGAAGAAAACTTGGAAGTTATTTAGTTGCTCTGCTTGATCATGACTTTTTTTATTTTTATTTTTTTATTACTGGTATTAGGCAACATGTTTTCAGCCTCAAATATACCAAGATGTCTTTATTGGGAGGTGGAGAAAGGTGTGCATGCTTCGTTCCGCAAGTGGTACAACTCCTCCTGTAAAAACGTATTCGGATTTGCCAATTCATTTCCAGAGAGCAGAAGTTTCATTTGGAGTGGGATATGAACCAGCTTTTGCTGATGTTAGCTATGCTTTCACTGTGGCTCTTCGTAGGGCTAATCTAAGTGTTAGGGATCATTCACAGATGGGTGGTTCGTTTGTCCCACAAACACAGCCACCGAAGAAGGAGCGTAGCTTACCTTGGTGGGATGATGTTAGAAATTACATTCATGGAAATGTTACCTTATACTTCTCAGAAACCAGATGGAATGTGCTTGCAACTGTCGATCCATATGAAAAGCTTGACAAGCTACAAATAATATCTGCTTATATGGAGCTTCAGCAGTCAGATGGCCGTGTTTATGTTTCTGCAAAAGAGTTTAAGATCATATTGAGCAGTCTAGAGAGTTTGGCAAGTAGTCGTGGTGTAAAACTCCGTAGAGGCGTATCTGGTGCATTCATTGAAGCCTCGGTCTTCACTCTTGAGGTTACAATGGACTGGGAATGTGAATCTGGTAGTCCATTGAATCATTACTTACATGCACTTCCAATTGAAGGGAAGCCACGGGAAAAGGTTTATGATCCTTTTCGGTCTACTTCACTTTCCCTCCGCTGGAACTTTTCCCTTAGACCTTCTCCTTCAGACGACAAGCAATCGACTTCTAGCACGAGAGACACTGCTGATGTAGATGGAACCGTCTATGGCCCTCCTGCCAAACATGTTTTACCGACAGTAAATTTTGGTGCTCACGATCTTGCATGGATAATGAGATTCTGGAATATGAATTACATTCCGCCTCACAAACTGAGGTCATTCTCTCGTTGGCCTCGTTTTGGAGTCCCAAGAGCTACAAGGTCAGGAAATTTGTCAATGGACAAAGTGATGACAGAATTCATGCTCAGAATTGATGCTACTCCTACCTGTATTAAACATACTCCATTAGATGATGATGATCCAGCCAAAGGTCTGACATTTAATATGACAAAGCTGAAATATGAGCTCTGTTATAGTCGAGGCAAGCAAAAATATACTTTTGAATGCAAGCGTGATCCTCTTGATCTTGTGTATCAAGGTCTTGATCTTCACATGCCAAAAGCAGTTATAAACAAGGAAGATAGTGCTAGTTTTTCTAAAGTGGTTCAAATGACAAGAACCATTGCACCATCTTCATCCAGCGAGAGAGTGTATGGGGAAAAAGGTAATCTCCCGACCAGTTGCACAGAAAAGCATCGTGATGATGGATTTTTGTTATCATCCGACTATTTCACAATCAGAAGACAGGCTCCCAAGGCTGATCCTGCTAGGTTGTTATCATGGCAAGAATCGGGAAGAAAAAATCTTGAGATGACATATGTGAGGTCTGAGTTTGAAAATGGGAGCGACAGTGATGAGCACACAAGATCTGATCCAAGTGATGATGATGGATACAATGTGGTGATTGCTGACAATTGTCAACGCATTTTTGTTTATGGTCTTAAGCTTTTGTGGACTATTGAGAATAGAGATGCTGTCTGGTCCTGGGTTGGTGGTATATCCAAAGCATTTGAACCTCCAAAACCATCCCCATCTCGACTGTATGCACAGAGAAAGTTGCTTGAGGAAAACCATGTACACAATGGTGCCGATTCGCAAGGTGTTAACTCAAAGCCCCCTACTACCAGCCCTAGTCCATCTGCTTCTGCACTAGCTTCCGGAGCTCACTCTTCTTCGTCGAATTCTGTCAAACTAGACAACAATGTGGCTGCAGCTAAAATGGAGAACTCGCCTCCTATTTCCTCTGGTATGTTTCTATGCTTTTGAAATCATATTGGAGAGTTGATACAGGAACTGCTTATTTCTCAAACACTAGACTTTTGACAGCCTTTACCAAGCCTAAAGTGTGGAAAATCAGCATTATTTATAGAAAAAAAATGTTTATAGCTTTTCTGTCTGAATGGAAACTTTGCCTTCGATTGATTATCTTATGGCACGGGGTGCTTTCTTTTATTTTTCTGAAGATACGAATATATTTAACTGATTATGAAAACTTACAATAAAAGCGTAAACTAAAAAAAATTAATTGATTATGAAAAGGTGATTGCAAAGAAAGAAACAGTAGAAACGAAAATATGAAAGAAAACAACCCGGGATAACATGATTACTAAAGAGGCATTTGCTCTTATGATGGCAGTTAAAGATGGAAAGCTAAGTGATTCAGAAGAGGAAGGAACTCGTCACTTCATGGTGAATGTTATTGAGCCACAATTTAATCTTCACTCTGAAGAAGCTAATGTAAGCTTAAACCTTTTAGAGACTTGGAAAATCATCATTTATCCTTTTGATTACATGATGATAGAAGAATTGGTGTCTTTGATTTATAGTAAATTTTGTAAAGGATAACTGTCTTGCCTACGGTTAGGTTTTTGACTTATCTATATCCAACACCAATCATCCTATCTCGAATGGAAAATATTGATTGTAACTTTTTTTTTTTTAAAAAGAAACAGCGGACTTTATTAAAAATCACGGCAAAGCCGGAGAACAATAAATGAAAATATTGATTGTAACTATATCTTAGCTATCAGGGTATGCGTGTTCCATATTGCCTGTTCAATTCTAATGCTCATGCAAACTACAACGATTCCTGAACAGGGTAGATTTCTCCTTGCCGCGGTCAGTGGCCGTGTGTTAGCTCGATCGTTTCATTCAGTTCTTCATGTTGGTTTAGAGATGATTGAAGAAGCGCTTGGTACTGGGAATATTCAGATTCCTGAATGTGAACCGGAAATGACATGGAAACGCATGGAGTTTTCTGTGATGTTGGAGCATGTTCAGGCTCACGTAGCACCAACAGATGTTGATCCGGGGGCTGGGTTGCAGTGGCTTCCCAAAATTCTTAGAAGTTCACCCAAAGTGAAGCGCACTGGTGCTCTTCTTGAGAGAGTCTTTATGCCCTGTGATATGTATTTCCGATACACAAGGCACAAAGGTGGGACTCCAGAATTGAAGGTAATAAGGCATTTTTTTTTGGTATCTGTAGATTATTGGGCAACTTTTTCATTATGTTGAGTTAGTATGTTCTTTGTTCGGTGTATTATGCATGAAGTCCTGTTTTGGTTTAAATTGCCCCATTGGAAAGTTGATGTCAGGCCTGATGCATCTTTAAGAATTCTTCTCTCATGCATTTTCTTTTTCCTTTATGCTGCAGGTGAAGCCTTTAAAGGAGCTCACTTTTAATTCTCACAATATTACGGCGACAATGACCTCTCGCCAATTTCAGGTCATGCTGGATGTCTTGACTAATCTTCTATTTGCCCGTCTTCCCAAGTAAGAGTCTTTATGTGTTTCTGCCTCAAGATATAACTAGTGAACAGTTTTTGCAATCAATCTTGACTCAATTAAGATAAAAGAATAGTTTCTATATTAATATCTCTCTTACGAGTTATATTAATTATAAAGCTGAAATAAGATGGAGCTTAGGTTATATTAGTAGAAAGTTAATCTTAGATTTCGTTTATTTAACCCTTCAAGTTGTATGAATGATTGAGCAAATTATAGGCCTCGTAAAAGTAGTCTCTCATTTCCTGCTGAAGACGATGAGGATATTGAGGAAGAGGCTGATGAGGTGGTACCTGATGGTGTTGAAGAGGTGGAGCTTGCAAGAGTGAATCTCGAAGAAAAAGAGCGGGAGCAGAAGTTGATTCTTAATGACATAAAGAAGTTGTCTCTTCGGTGTGATATTTCTGGCGACATAATTTTAGAGAAGCAGGGTGACCTATGGATGATATCCGGTGCAAGACCGATACTGGTTAGAAATGAATATTTAGAAGTACATGTCTTGAAGATTTGTGATATTTATAATTGAAATTGGTTGTTTCCACCACCACCACCCACGCCCCCCCCCCCTCCCCCCCCCATGAATCTAACGTGGCTGTAGCCCCAGGTGTTTTTTGTTTTTTATATTCTTATGTGCAATATAAAGCATATTTTTTTCTTTCTTTCTTTTCATAATGTACTATTATAGCCTATCATCATGATGTGTTTTCAAACTGCAGGTGCAAGGGCTAAAAAGAGAGCTCATGAATGCACAAAAGTGTAGGAAGGCAGCATCTGCATCATTGAGGAAGGCTCTACAAAAAGCTGCCCAGCTTCGACTGATGGAAAAAGAGAAGAACAAAAGTCCATCATACGCTATGCGCATTTCTTTACGGATTAACAAAGTGGTTTGGAGCATGCTTGTTGACGGAAAATCTTTCGCTGAAGCTGAGATAAATGATATGGTGAGGATGTAGGTCTGATAGGTTACATGGGCTAGAAAACAACTATGCGTTTCTGAGTAAATTGTGCTTACCAAGATAGATCCTTTCTTCTATTTTTACTTTTATTGTATTGGCGCATTTGTGTGCACACATGCTCACATGATTCTGTTCGGTTCTGCTGTATTTCTTTCTTTCTTTCTTTCTTTTTTTCTTTCTTTCTTATATTCCAATCATAGTAGCGATGATAAAAGTATCACATAATTCTCAAATTACCAAATTAGACGGTGGTTGATAAGGTTTTTTTTTAAATCACATTGAACAGATCTATGATTTTGATCGTGACTACAAGGATGTAGGAGTTGCTCAGTTTACAACAAAGTATTTTGTTGTTCGGAACTGCTTGCCTAATGCTAAGTCAGATATGCTTTTGTCTGCATGGAATCCTCCGCCGGAATGGGGAAAGTAAAGATTTCTTTCGTTGTACTTCTATAATTTATTTATATATATATATATATATATATATATATATATATATATATATATATAAACTTCTGTAGTTTAATTGAACCGGCTAATATGAGTTGTATATTCATATACTAAGTATCGGTTCTCGGCTATGCCCGTTTTAAAGTAATAATAAAGTCCCGTTGTTTCTTTAAAAAAAGAAAGTATATTCATATACTAAAGGTGATCCATTCGTATATGTAGTTTACCCCTAAATCATGTAAATATTTTCTCCTAATTATAATATTTTTTTCCACAAAGAATCAACTTCCCTCTCCTCTATCTGATTTTTCTTGTTCCCAGTCAAGGTAATCTAAACTTGAGACTGATAATTTAGTGAATGGATATCGTACCGTATCAACCGATTAGAATCCTCTTTTGAAGATTCATCCACTCCATTGAATATGTGTATGCATTTAGAAAATTTATTATGTATGGTCTGCAGAAAGGTTATGCTCCGAGTGGATGCAAAGCAGGGGGCACCAAAAGATGGGAACTCTCCACTTGAACTGTTTCAGGTAATTGAATTCTTATTTTTTTTTTAAAAGAAACATTGGGGCTTTATTCATTCAACACGGCTTAGCCGAAAAACAGTACAAAAGAATTCAAAAAATCAAAGCGAAAAACATAACCCCGAAAACAGGCAATTTCAAAGCGCTAGGCCAATCCCTAGCCAAATTAGCCAAAGAAAAAGACTTAAACTCAGAACAAGAAGAAAAAAGCCACAGGGCTAAGCAGTGATTCAAACTGTCGATCAAACTTTGTAAATTCCAACACTCGTCCTCGAAGATAACCTTGTTCCGAGTGTTCCAAATGCCCCACAGACCAGCCAGCACCCCAGTCTTGGCGGCTGCTGCCCTTTTCAAACTGAAACCGGGGGGCTCGTATGTGTTCAGCAGCGCCTCAACGGAGGTAGGGTTGAAAGCGAGTTCCAGCTTCGAGAAATACCACCACCATAGATCGGTGGCCACGACACACCGGAGGAAGAGGTGATCGGCGTCTTCGTGTGTACTTCGACAAAGAGAGCAGAAACTCGGCGACAGGGACAGATGAGGATTCAATTTTTGAATGCGGTCCGCTGTGTTGACTCTCTTGATAGCCACCGGCCATGCGAAAAACTGTACCTTATTAGGGGCAGCAACTTTCCACACAGCATCGTAGAAAGAAACAGGAGGGTGAGAGGCAGCGGGAGAGAGATCCTCAGCCAGAGATTTAACAGAGAAAACGTCTTCATCGCCCATCCACATGCGCCTGTCTTCAAGACCTTCCCAAAGCTTAAAACCTTCCAATAACCCTGTCAGACCAACCGCTTCACAAGATTCTCTATTCGTCAGAAACCTAGGGAATCCAAAGTTCCAATCCACCTGACCTGGAGAAGAGGTAGAAGGAAACACGAATCTGATGATGGGGGCGTTCTGAGAGTGACAAAGTTTTGCCAAACTTGGAAACCGATCTTTTAAACACGTATCTCCACACCAAACATCCAGAAACGCACGATGGACCCATCAAAAACCTTCCAAGAACATCAACTGTAAAACAGCTCACGAACTGTCGAAACCGAACGCCAAGGAATACGAAAAGTGCGATCCTTGGGACCCCCCGGTTCCCATCCGTTAGGAGAAACACCATAAGCAGCGGAAATAACCTTGTGCCACAGCGCATCTTCTTCGATCGGGAAACGCCACAACAACTTCGCAAGGAGAGCATTGTTCTTGACCGCGAGATTACCAAAGCCGAGCCCCCCTTTGTTTTTTGGGAGACAGCAAGTGTCCCAACCCACCGCTGCGCGAGACCGCCCATCATTGTACCCTTCCCACAAAAACCGTTTCATGATCCTTTCAATTTCGGCAGCGACCCCCTCCGGCATTTTAAAGATAGGCATAAAATAGGGAGGCAACGCGGAAAGAACAGAACTAATGAGCGTCATCTTTCCTCCCTTGGAGAGAAACCCTCGCTTCCAACCATCAAGTCTCTTCACCACTTTAGCCACCACCGGGTCCCAGAAAGCTTTTCTTCTTGGACTATCTCCCAAAGGCATCCCTAGATAACAAATCGGCCACTTGTCTTCTTTACAGCCTAGCACCCCAGCAAGGGCTGCTGTCTCAGCCTCCGTGCAATTAATACCCACAATGTTGCTCTTTCCAATGTTGATCGTGAGACCGGATGCGTCGCAGAAGTCCTTGACAATACCAAGCAAGTTCTCCCAATTTGTCGAGTCATTCTCGCCGAAAATCAGCGTATCATCGGCAAATTGGAGATGAGAAATTGCAATGCCAGGCGATCCGATAACAATAGGCTTGAAAGAACCTCTACGCACTCCGCGAGAGATACGACGCGAGAGAGCATCCGCCGCGATTATGAACAAGAAAGGGGATAAGGGATCTCTCGAACCACCGAACCTATCGCGCGGTTTGCCATTAATCAGAACGGAAAAAGAAATGGACGAAGCGCAGCCTCTGACCCACTTTCTCCAACGCTAGTCGAACCCTTTCTTCTCTATATATGCTTGAGACCAACCCCAAGGGGTTGGTCTAGTGATAAGGGCGATTCTTGGGATATTATCAGTCCCCCGTTCGATTTCCCCTGGACACAAAATTGGGGCTACTGGGGTAGTTCCCGGTTGATAATGCTAGAGCCTCGTGGATTGTAGTCAATGTTTATAAAAAAAAATTGCATGATACTGATATGGGGAATTCTGTTGTTATAGATTGCATAAAGTTGCACTGTTGAAGAACCCCAAGGGGTTGGTCTAGTGGTAAGGGCGATTCTTGGGATCTTGCACATCCCCGGTTCGATTCCCCCTGGACGCAACAATTGGGGCCACTGGGGTAGTCTCCCGGTCGATAATGCCAGGGCCTCGTGGATATTAGTTGGGTCTAACCCGGACACCACGGTTATAAAAAAAAAAAGTTGCACTGTTGAAGAAAAATGATTTTGGAATATTAGGGTTGCAATTTTTGATATTTGGTTTAACTATTTAATCGTGTCATGTGTACATAGGTTTGTTATCCGGTGGCTTTGTGTATAAGGGTATCTCTGCTTGGATGATTTGATTTGAAATATGCAGATTGCACTCTTGAAAAGTCAGTTCTTGCTTGATCGATTGTTTGATTTCACTGCAGGTTGAGATTTATCCCCTCAAAATACATTTAACAGAGACAATGTACAGGATGATGTGGGAGTATTTCTTTCCCGAAGAAGAACAAGATTCACAAAGGCGGCAGGTCAGTTGAAATGATAGAAGACGAATTAACCCCAGCTCTTTTATGCGATTGAAGCTTATTTTGTATATAAATTTAGGTTATCATTGCTTGTTATAATTCTCCTTTTCAAATGTAGGAAGTTTGGAAGGTATCAACAACTGCTGGTTCAAAACGTGTGAAGAAAAGCTCTTCAACTCAGGATTCTTCTGTATCGAGCAATCACACAACAAAAGAGATAGAGCTCTCATCAAAATCAAGTGTCTCTATTTCTTCTACCAGTCATCCCCTTCTTCTTGCTGATTCTACTCACGTGAGTTATACTCGTCCTTCTTTTTTATAATTATTTTCTTGTTCTTTCAAGTTTTCTTTTGTATATAATTTAGCTAACCATAGTTCTTTCTTCGGCTAAGCCGATTTTCTCAATAAAAGACCTGAGTTTCTTTTTTTTTAAAAAAAATTTAGTTAACCATAATGTTTTTTAGAAGAACCATAAACTTGGAATTTTTTTTAATTAACTTTATTTTATTAATAGAACAGGGACTTTAATTAAATAAAATTAATGAAAACACGAGTAGAACAGGGACCTGGGGAAATCCAGGAACCCAAAATTATTCCCAACTATCATAGCTTCCCCCAAGACACAGATCAATCAGAGACTGCCTACCTGAGCCAAGGAAACAAGCTTCTCGCATAAACTAAACAAACTTACATCACAGGGAGAGCCCAATCCCTAATTGATTCAGCCAGTGAGTATTTTTTTGAATTCCTTGCAGTTTGCTGATAACCACCATCCCATGTGGTAATTAAGCTTATCGGTGATTTTCTCTCTGTTCTAGACCTCTTCAAAAAGACATTTGTTTCTATTGTTTTAGAAAAATAAGAACAATTAATTTTGCTACCAGTCTCCTCCACACAATCAGTTATCACACCGTTCCAGTATTTCAAGTAACTTATTTTTAAATGAAACAGAAAATTTTATTTATGGGTGTGGAATTTACCAAGAACACTATTTCAAAGATACTTGCACATATAGTGAACTGGAAAACTCGGGCCGCCTGGATCAGTCACAAACCGACACACCAGCCGGGGAGTCGAGAAAGAACCAATCACTTTCGGCTTATGATTTTTTATTAGGATTTTGCTTTGTAATTCTATAATAAACTGCAAGGGTATAATTGTAAGACCTCTTGTCAATATCAATAAAAGTTGTCTCAGTACCTAAAACTCTCTAGTTTATGCTTTCTACACTAGTTATACACTATCGTCGTACACTGCGCCAATAGACGTGATTTTTGTAGCTTGTGCCTTAATCTGATTTCTAAATCTCTTATATTGGGCATATGATCACTTGTTTAGGTCTTTCTTCCTCCCTCTACTTTAAATTTATTTATGCTAATTATAATTTTTAGACATCTTTGCAGTCGTCCAAATCGCAAAATACGGCGGTAACTGCAACTACTGGACCAGCCTCAGAGTTACGAAGAACTTCTTCCTTTGACAGATCATGGGAAGACACTGTAGCGGAATCGGTTGCTAATGAAATCGTCTTTCAGAGCATTTCTTCTGCTAAAAGTGGCACACTCGAGTCTTCGGATCATCAAGACGAATCCTTAAAGCATAAATTGAAGGATCCTAAATATCTCAAGTCGGGTAGGTCATCCCATGAAGAAAAAAAGATAACGAAGTCCAATGAAGAGAAAAGGTCCAGACCTCGAAAAATGATGGAGTTCCATAACATCAAGATAAGCCAGGTTGATTATAGCTACATGCCTCACATCTCTTCTGGATATGGAAAGCTTAGCATTTTTAGATATTGAAGCCGTTTTTGTTATGTTGAACAGGTTGAGCTGTTAGTTACTTACGAAGGGTCAAGATTTGTTGTGAATGATCTCAAGTTACTTATGGATACATTTCATCGTGTTGAGTTCACGGGGACTTGGCGAAGATTATTTTCGCGTGTTAAGAAACACATTATATGGGGTGTCTTAAAGTCTGTGACGGGAATGCAGGTAAGGACATGCTTGCGTCCTTAATCTTTTTGTTTACTGTAAATATACTCCATAGTGAAAGAACCTGATCTTATTTCTGCCAAGTACAGTCCTCCATCAGAGTGATTTGAGATTACTACTAGATTTCTAACCCCACTTTTATTAACAGACGAGGGTCATAGTGATGTTTACGAATGTAAGGATACATTACCATTAGTGTGAAGGAGGAGTAGAGAATTTGTAGTATGAATGTGGAAGGATACATATGTACTAGGAAAAGACCCATCATATCTATTATGGAAGTGTACATAGATAGAGGGCTTCTTTTATTCTTTGGAGTAATATATGGAGTCAGCTTAGCTCTTTGAGAAATCATCTTCAATTATTGTAGGCAAAAGATACAGCGGGTCGTTTAGCTCTTTTTTTTAGGCTTCTGTTTACTTCATTTGCAGTATTGGTGTTTTGTTCTGCTATTAACATAATGTTTCGTTGTGGTTTTAAAAACAAAACGCCTCTTTTTATTTATTTATTTTTATTTATAGGGCAAGAAGTTCAAAGACAAAGCGCACAGTCAAAGAGAGCCAAGTGGGGCAGGTTCTATACCCGAGAGTGATCTTAACTTCAGTGACAATGAGTGTATGGCGGGCAAAACCGATCAGCATCCCATGACTTGGCTGAAGCGTCCAAGTGACGGAGCGGGCGATGGATTTGTCACTTCCATCCGAGGCCTTTTCAACACTCAGCGTCGCAAGGCAAAGGCGTTTGTCTTGAGGACTATGCGGGGCGAAGCAGAAAACGAATTTCAAGGTGATTGGAGCGAAAGCGACACCGAGTACCCTCCCTTTGTAAGGCAGCTCACGATGACAAGAGCTAAGAGGCTCATCCGTCTCCACACCAAGAAGTTACGCTCGAGAGCCCAAAAAGGTTGCTGATATTATTATTTCCTCAAGTTTCATTATTTTATTCATTGCTCTGCCCTGCTTTCGTTTTCTGAGTCTCCCATTGCTTCCTTGCAGGCTCTGCGTCAACCTCTCAACAAAAAGAATCGGTACCCTCGTCGCCGAGGGAGACCACTCCATACGAGAGTGATTCTTCTAGCGGGTCATCCCCGTATGAGGACTTTCATGACTAAGATCTCACATCAGATTTCAGGATTTCCTCTTCCTAAAAGACTCCAGAGAAGAAGCCTGGGTGTAGGCCAATGAAGCCCCACAATATCGAGTGGGATTTATGTTGGCCGTCATGATGGTCCACTCCGAGCTTCTGTGGAAGATCATTCAGGTACCGAGTTTATTGGTGGCTGTCTTCTCTCAGAATCTCTACGCAATTTTGTTTGTGGGAAAAGAAGTTTGTTATTGTATACCTGTACTGTAGTCAAGTTTGTATAGTTTTCAGTCGGACAAATTTAACAGGAATCACTGGCTTCGGTATTTTGTACATACATTCACATACATATCCAAAATTTTAGAATTAAGTGAGAATCTGTATCTCTGTAAAGATTAATGGAGGGTGGAACAATTTCGTCCAGATAAAGACTTCGGGAAAGTTTGTAAACTTGTGGCTGATTCGAAAGTTGACATGTTAGATTGCTTTCAATGAATTATTTGATGTCATGAAAAATTCTTTTGTAATAGTTTCTAATATTGAACTAGATGATCATGGATTCATGTATATCATGTTCTCAAGAAGCGATCGATTATGTAGAAAATCTATGCAAGAAGCCATGAACACGGAGATGCAATCCCTTAATTTGGTTTTGCGTCTTGTTATCTCTAACTCGCTTGAATTGCTGTCGATGTTTAAGAAAACAAGTGTTTAGACCAAAGATTGAAATCTCACATCTCGCGGCTTTACAACGCTTTTAATTTTGAGGGTATCAGTTCTTATATCACGGCCTTTTGCGATATTTAACGAACGTTCGGGATATCTCGTACTATGTGGTAAATTGCTTTCCGTGAGATATACCGCAAAAAGAAGAATATTCCGTGGGGTATTTAAACAATGAATAAATTTACATAAACTATTTTTCAATTTTCACGCATACATGGAATCATCAAAGATAAATTTAAAAATAAAGTTTTCACATATAAAATTGTCACACAGAGAATTTCACACACATATATAGTTCTTAAAATCATCCTTGTCTTTAGAGATTTTGGACCGACGATATGCTTCAAAACTACTTTCATGCATACATATATGTTTGGTAAGTAATTATTGTTTTCTTAATTAATTAAATGATGAATTTAAGCGTTTACAATAATTAAAAAATAAATAAGGAATAACTACCAAAAAACATTAATAATAATAATAATAATAATAATAGTAATAGTAATAGTAATAGTAATAGTAATAGTAATAGTAATAGTAATAGTAATAGTAATAGTAATAGTAATAATAATAATAATAATAATAATAATAATAATAATAATAATAATAATAATAATAATAATAATAATAATAATAATAATAATAATAATAATAATAATAATAATAATAATAATAATAATAATAATAATAATAATAATAATAATAATAATAATAATAATAATAATAATAATAATAATAATAATAATAATAATAATAATAATAATAATAATAATAATAATAATAATAATAATAATAATAATAATAATAATAATAATAATAATAATAATAATAATAATAATAATAATAATAATAATAATAATAATAATAATAATAATAATAATAATAATAATAATAATAATAATAATAATAATAATAATAATAATAATAATAATAATAATAATAATAATAATAATAATAATAATAATAATAATAATAATAATAATAATAATAATAATAATAATAATAATAATAATAATAATAATAATAATAATAATAATAATAATAATAATAATAATAATAATAATAATAATAATAATAATTATTACAAGACTACAAGTACAAATATAGAATTGGAGTGTTATTCTAATATGTTTTTTTTTAAACAAGGTCACAAATAGGACCATCTCAGGAAAGATAAATTTTTTTTTTTCTCCTTTTACCCCCACTTTGCCGAATTGTAATGACAATTTTACCCTTGTTTCAGTTTTCATTATAATATGTTAATTTAAGTTAGGACAGTTAAATAACTTCATTAACATAATTTTTTCCTTTTTTTTTTCTTCTGTTCCACATCTTTGTCACAAATTCACAAAATTCATTAAGTGATGAACATCACAACATCCTTTGATTCTGTGACATTATCGTCACAAAAACATTAATTTTCGTTTCATCTTTGTCACGAAACCATGTAATTTCACAGCAATGTTGAAACATAATGCAAATTGTAAAAATTGAATGGTAAGGACGTACTTGCATTTCGGTAGAATTAGCATGGTACTCGACAAGTTTTATATACGCGTCTACGGAAAAGATTGTCAACATTCCCGCTGCTTTGGAATTACATTCGTAAAATCATTTTGTCATTCTTTCAAGAAGAAAATTGAACAACTTTGCGATCAAGAACTCTCTAGGTTTGACATTCACGGCATTCAGAGACTCGACGTTGTTGGATGTCATTACCGAGTACCTCTTTTCCCTGAAGAAACAATGAGCCCAATTCTAGTTGCCTATGTCGTCTTGAAGGTAATCTCGGACTCCTGGATCCTCTACGTCAATCATACCCATAAAGTTTTCAAAGTATTCATACGTGTATACCTTTACGGCAACGTAGAATATCTAATTCATTCCCTTTCCAAAACCTTTGAACTTAGTCTTCACGTTCTTCAGGAGACGAAACATGCAATAACCATGTTCTGAGAGAGCGAATACCTTTTTAACACTATTAATGATTCCTTGGTTTCCATCGGATACAATGACCTAATGTCTCCTATCCCCCATTGATTCCTTTAACTTTGTCAAGAAGTAAAACCACGGTTCATTAGATTTCGAATCACAGACACCAAAGGCGAGTGGGTAAGCTTGTTCGTTCGCGTCCATACCACATGCTGAAAACAATGTGCCTTAATAATAACTCTTCAAAAAAGTCCAGTCAATGATAAGTACGGGCCGACAATACTTTCATCCTCTTTTTCAAGCACTAAGAGACATGAAGAGGTGTTTGAAATGATGGGACGAGGAGGTTTGACAAGGTCGAATGGTGAACCTGGATTCATGGTCGAAACCATGTGTATAAATTTAGGCAGAAATGCGTATGAGTCATCCTTGATGCCAAATAAGGATGCTAGTGCTTTCTGCCTTGACCCCCATGATTTTTTGTAACCCATTTCCACTCCAAAATCCTGCTGCATGTGGTACATCATGTCTATTGGTTTAAATGGAGAACACGCAAGATCGATATATTTGGGTTTGACAACGTCGCCGACGAATGTGCACATAGCCTGGGGATGTATTCCTTGTCTGAATTACGTTGCACACGTATGCTCAAAATCATACCTGAAATAAGGTTGGAAGATTTATAATTTGCAACGATGGTATCACGAAATCAATAAATTTGGTTACGATGTTTTCACGAAATAACCATGTTTCGTGACGTTGTAGTCACAAACTTAACTTGTAATCCGTGACGATATTGTCACCATAGATAGAAGATTTGGTGATATCATGGTCACGAAATGTCAATCATAAATTTAAAATATTGGAGTATAAGATATATAAGTATGTTTACCTTCTCACAACGAAGACTTCACCTTGCCGTAATTTAATTCCACGAACTAACCACGCACATGAGTCATCAACTTAGAGTACATGGATGAGCGGGATCAAAGGAGTTTTTATATTAAAACAAAAATGGTTGTGGATCGCGAACATGCTTAAATGTTTCTTCAAAGATGCTTTGTTGATATACATATTCCTCCTTTGAATATATTGTTGGAGAATGAATATCCATCTAACCGACGTCAACCATCCAATCCGTTCGGTAGTCCATTAGGTCTTGTGATGAAGGCGAATGGAACTCCTCTGGAGTGCCTGAAGACGCTGGAGTGGGCTCCGGTGTGCCTGAAGACGCATGAGTGTGCCCCGGTGTACATGAAGGACTTTGACTTGGGTCGTGGTTGGGAAGCTCAGAAACATCATCCTCTGTATTTGGAAAAGACATATCACATAATTTTTGAGTTGAAGCAACTAGTGCAGGGTCGTGGTTGGGGATCTCAGAAGCACCACCATCCGGCTCTGGGCACGGCAAATCTAGTTGAGTTTGAGTAGAAGCAATTTGTGCCGAATAGTGGTTGGGGTTCTCAGAAGTACAACCCTCTGGCTTTGGACACTGAATGTCAGGTTGACTCGTGCGGAAAAGTGGTTGGGATTCTCAGAAGCACCACCCTCCAGCTTTGGACATGACATATCAGGTTGAGTTTGAGTAAAAGTAACTCTTGCCGAAAAGTGGTTAGGGTTCTCAGAAGCACCACCCTCCGGCTTTGGACATGACATATGCGGTTGAGTTTGAGTAGAATCAACTCGTGTAGAGTTGTGGTTTGGGATCCACCCTCCGTCTTTGGACATGGCTTATCAGAGTCGACACTGGGTTGGTCTGGCTTCAATTGCTCCATGTCCACTACCAAATTCAATTTTGATCTGTCCGTTTTCTCCCTCCGAAGAAAATAACGTTATAAACTTAGGTCCGATGCAATAATAACTGGTGGCACTGACCCTTCAGTCTCGTACTTAACATAGAGCATATGAGTAGAAGGTGAAAGCTTTAGCGTGACATACAATAGATGCAAGAACTCCTCGTATGTCGCTTTTGCAAGTATTATAATAGCCTCACTCATTTCGGTCAAGTAACGTGAAGGTTTCACCCATCTTCCGCTATGCTTGACAAATGTATGTACATGTCTCATCATTGCACATAGTCTAAATATACAGAATAATTCAAAATTTATAACAAAATAAAGTAATATTTGAGGAAAATAATGAACGGCAAGAGTATTTCTTGACGACATGTTATCAAGAAATACACATGTTTAGTGATCATATCGTCACAAAATATTATTATGAGAGTTTTTGTGACAATGTTGTCACGCAATAGATATATTTCGTGATAAAATGGTCACGAATTAGGTATTTCGTGATTATGTTGTCATGAAATATATAACCAAATTAGGTTTTTCGTTGAAGATTTAGTGGCATCGCTGTCACGTAGATCCTAATTTATGACAACATAATCACGAAATACCTAAATCGTGACCATGTTATCACGAAACATATCTATTGCGGTAAGAGTATTTCTTGACAACATGTTATCAAGAAATACACATGTTTAGTGATCATATTGTTATGAAATATTCTAATGATATTTGTTGAGTTTTTGTGACAATGTTGTCACGCAATAGATATATTTCGTGATAACATGGTCACAAATTATTTCGTGATTTTGTTGTCACGAAATATATTACCAAATCTTGTTTTTCCGTTGAAGATTTAGTGCCATCTTTGTCACGTAGATCCTAATTTATGACAACATATTCACGTGATTTTCGGAGCCGATCACTAACAAATCTCACAGATTTTGGGGAAAACGTTTAACTAAACCTAGGTCTATGAACAACTTACTGGAATCAGCTTAATGTCGAAACTTTGGAACTGTTAAGTGTGCTGTGGATCTTTGTCGCTGAGCTGGACACTAGGACAAAAAACGTCATCCGGTGCGGCGATTGTCGCACCTAATACCTCATATGTCGCACCTAAAAGTTTATTAGGTGCGACATTAGGTGCGACAAAGTCGCACCTAAAACCCCGTCGCTAAAGGCATTCGGTGCGACATGTCGCACCTAATAACTATACCTTTAGGTGCGACACCTTCAGGTGCGACAATCTCGCACCTAATGCCCAAAATATTTTCCTGCCAAATTTATAAAAATTGGCGGGTTATTCATATCGGGTGCGACAATGTCGCACCGAATAACATTCCCGCCATTCTATTCGGTGCGACAATGTCGCATCGAATATGTTTTTTTAATTAGAAAAACTAGAAAATTAAATCAAAATTCATTTAGAATTAAATAAAAATTAATTAACAAAATTCTAAATTAATTAGAAATAATATTCTGAAAATAGAATTCTTAATTAAAAATACAAATTCATTTTAAAAAAGCGAAAAAATAAATTCCTAATTTTTTTTTCCTATAAAACTTATCGATAGTAGAATTCCCTCTACCGAATAAGTTGCCAAAACTTCGGGAATCGCTTCCGCGTCCTCGTCCACCGCTACCTGACGCGCTGCCGCTCGCTCCGCCGCTTCCGTAAGGACGGTCTCGCAAGAAATCCAAAGAACCAGGCGTAGAACCTGGCGTGGAACCTGTCGTCTGCTGATCAGTCTCACCTGGTTGCGGTGCAGGCGGAGGTTGGGGAGTCGTGGGAGGCTGGTTGTGCATCTGGCTGAGGAATGCGATCTGTTGCCGCATCTCCTGCAGCTCGCCTTGTTGGGCATCCATCTGAGCTCGGCAACCAATGGATCGGTCTGAGATGACGAACTTGACGAGCCTCAATCTAGCGTTTGGGCAACACCCAGCGATGACCTTGGGATCGAAGGCCCTAAACCGACTTCCCAGTCTCTACGTACTCCCAAAACATCGCGCATCGCGTACATCTCCGCATCTTCTTGGCCGTTTTCGTTCGGGAGTTTGCTTGCAAGGCGGATAAACTCGTTAACCCCTGTTTTATATTGCAAACTCAACCGATTGTTCTCGGTAATCCAGTCCCTACTTGGATTTGACATTATTCTGAATGAGACGGGAAATTGAGAGATAAAAATGAATCGTTAGGATTCATTTTGTAAGAGTGAATATTAGGAAATTGAGAGGTAAAATTGAGAGTGAATCGTTAATATTTGAAATTTAGAGTGAATTGTTATGAAATTGAGAGTGATGAATTGTTAGAAAATTGAGAGTGAATCGTTAATATTTGAAAGATTCGAGAGCGAATTTGTAAGAATGAAAGAGAAATTGTGAATGACATGTATTAATTTTGAAAAATGGTTAGAATTCGTTATTATATACAAATTCACTACTGATTTCATTAACGAGTTAACCAATTTCGACAAATTAGTTAATTCGTTAAAATATATTATCGGAAGAGTTAATTTTTTTGACAAATACGTTTTATTCTACGGAAAATTCGGCAGGGTTTCCCCTAAAATATTGACTAACCAAAATCTGCAATTTAAAAAAAAAACACATATATAACCAACCAAGACTATCCTATTAACATACTAAATACTAAACTAAACCTCCGTAGCTCGGTTGCAATAAATTTTCAATAAGTTTAAATTAAATTTAACATGTTACTAATTCATTTTACAATATATTTATATATATTACTAATTAATCTAACTAAAAAAGTATTAAATTAATTAATTAACCAAATTTTCAACAAATTGCAATCAACTTAAACAAAACATGTTATAATTACATTAAATTACACTAAACATGTTACTAATTAATTTAATATATTACTTTTAACTTAATTAATCTAATCTAACATGTTACATATTATTAAAAAATTTGACAATTACTATATGTTACTATTTTCATCAAAGTTATATTTTCATCTAATCTAACATGTTACTATTTTCATATATATTACTAATTAATCTAACTAAACATGTTACTAATTAATTAATTAATTAACTAAACGTGTTAACATCTAATCAAAGTTATATTTTCATATATATTACTAATTAATCTATATGAAATAATCTAAAAATATTAAATAATCTAAAAATATTACTAATTACAAATAACTAAATTTTTCCGAGGCGACGACGAGGCAACGCGATACGACGCGGGGCTGCGAGTGACCAAGCTGCTGCGAGGTCGGGGACGGGCTGCAGGAAGTCGAGGACGAGCTGCGGCAACATACATCGTGAAATAAATTAATAAGAATGCTCACAAGTCACAACCAAATGTCACAAACATGCTAAAATCTATTAATGAATATTCTATTGAAATCTATAATATTTCAAGTCAATACAAAATTATTTCCCTTCTGTTTTGGTCATCATTTTGCCTAACTTGTGCTAGTCACCAAGAAAACGAGTGTCTATGTGACTAGTTTTAGGGTAATGTAGTCACCAAGAAAACGTCGGGCAGGGCCGAGGGCTGGGCCGAGGATGGGCCGGGGTCTGGGCCGAGGGAGTGGCTGTTGTGCGTGAGCGAGTCAATCGTGGAGCTTAGGCCGATGGTGCATGAGCTGTCCGGCGGAGGGGTGTTCGAGGTGATGGTCCCGCGGCAGCACTCCGACCTGCAGAAGCTGGGTGGATTTGGGGGGCTCGGAGTTCAACAGGGGACAAGTGGTGGCTGCCGTTCCCCAAGGTGCCTCGCAGGGGGCTGTCGGAGGAGACTCGGAAGCGGGTTCAGCAGAAGCTGGACGGGTTGGGCGGCAGCGGGAGGGCCGAGGAGATGGCGAAGAGGAGGGATGGGTGCTGGTCACAGGTGGCGGGGCGGAGATGGTCGCGGACGGCGGGACAGGCCTGGTCGGAGAGAGAGAGAGAGTGAGATTGAGAGAGAGAGAGAGAGAGAGAGAGAGAGAGAGAGAGAGAGAGAGAGAGAGAGGCGTACCTTGGAGGACGGCGAGATTCACGGCGGAGAGGACGCAAGTCGCCGGAGATAGGCCGAGTGGAGGCTGGTCGGAGAGAGAGAGAGAGTGAGATTGAGAGATTTGAAGACTCGGGTAAGGAAGAAGGAGTCTCGGGTATTTATAATACCCTAAAACTATTGGGTGCGACAATGTCGCACCTAATACACATATTCGGTGTGACATGTCGCACCCAATGTCGCACCGAATATGAAATCCGAAACTCAAAAAATTTCGGGGGAATATGGCTGACAACTTTAAATTTTAAAACTATTGGGCGACACTTGTCGCACCTATTACTATTAGGTGCGACAATTGTCACACCTGAAGGTATTAGGTGCGACAAAACCATATCCGGTGCGACAATATCGCACCGGATACCACTAAACATTAGCGAAATTTTTAGTCATCTGGCGGAGTATCCGGTGCGACATGTCGCACCTAATATTAGCTTAGGTGCGACTTTTAGGTGCGACATGTCGCACCTAATACCCTTCCGCACCCAATATGTTAATTTGTAGTAGTGGGAAGACACAGCATGTCTGAGATAATGAGGAAGAGAACAAAGAGAGAAAGCTGAGCTAGAGAAAATGAGGAAGAGGGGAGAGAGAGAGAGAGAGAGAGAGAGAGAGAGAGAGAGAGAGAGAGAGAGAGAGAGAGAAAGAGAGAGAGAGAGAGAGAGAGAGAGAGAGAGAGAGAGAGAGAGAGAGAGAGGTCTGGTCGGAAAATATGTGGAAGATGAGAGAGAGAGAGCTGGTCGGAATAATGGGAATAGAAAGGAAGATAGATAATGAGCTAATTGTATTGGGAATAGTTTTTGAGCTGGAGTAAATGAGGAAGACGAGGGACATAACTTGTCACGAAACGGAGAAGATGGGGAAGATGAGAGAGAGAGATGGTCGGAATATATGTCACGTAAATGAGCTACTGGGTAGAGTTCTTTTTTGGGTTAAATAATAATTTCGTAAGGAATGTGTTAATTGATACAAGGGTGGATTAGGAAAAATTAAACTCTCTGAGCTGGTCCTATTTGTCACTTTAAAAAAAAAAAAAGTTTGAAAAATCCCATATTTTGATTCTATGATAGGGAAAATCCAAAAAATAAATAAATACAATATTTCAGACAAGAATATTACTAAAAACAAACATATGGTATATGTACGTGACTAACGTGGCCTATTATTAACTTGGCGTAAATAGTAATGTAATAATAATAAGGGTTAATAATAAGGGTTTTGTAATAATAATGTTTATGTGTGTGTGTATATATATATATATATATATATATATATATATATAAAGTGTGACTTGTTACTTAGGAGACATGCGACAACATGCACACCAAATTCACAAAAAAAAAAGAATAAATGAAAAGTACAAGACAAATGCACAAAATGCACAATATACAATTTCGAAGATTTTATGCGTGCATATTGTTTAAAATGCTATACAAGCTACTAACAAATGCACAACATTTAACAAATCACTGATCAATATTTCCCAACTGAGAAACAAAAAAAGAAGTCCCACATTGCTTGTGTATTGGAGTTATAGTAGTTTTGGAGCTTTATAAAATGAAAAGGAAATTTCCCTACAATTCTAACCAATTGCATTGTAACCTCAATGGCATCATAATACCATTGAATGATACCTATGCTATGAGAGAAAACGAAACCTATTGCCGGACGCATGGAAAGTTTCATCACGCAGCATGCTCTTTCTTTGTTTTTTCTGATGTCTGAGCCTATCTTCATACCCGCCCGAACAAAGTCCGTTTCATTAAATGTTTGGTTGTCAGTCTCTTATTATCAAGAGATAGGAATTCGTATCTTCTGGTTTAATACCGTAGAGCCAGCCTATTACAAAAACATCACTTATCTACATATCATTGATTGTTGTTGGACGGTTTGTGTCATAGTTGTCGAATTGAGTCGGAAATGTTAGAAGGGTCTAAATCAATAGGTGCTGGAGCTGCAACAATAGCTTTAGCTGGAGCTGCAATCGAGCGGTATTGGAAATGTCTTCAAGGCATGTTTGGTTGGTGCATATTCACTGGAATGGAATAGAAATCATTCCTTAAAACTCATATTACTTTGTTTGGTTTTAACTTAGTTGACTAGAATGACCATTCTTTTGAATGCTCATTACTCGAATTTGATTCCTTATACATTGGAAAGAATCCTCCATTCCATTTTAACTATATTATTTTTTACGTAATTATCCTCGCACTTAACTTCCTAAAATGTTGTTAATAGTCGATGACCTCATTTCAATCATCATCTGGGTTGCCACCACCAAGAACAAGAATCGCCGCCGTCGTGCTATTCTTCAACATCGATATTGTTCATCTGTATCGATGCCATTCCGATGTAAAATTCCGATGGCCACCAGTCAATTGTCGTTTTGCCGCTACCATCCCCAACCTCTCGTTCCACCCCCCGTGGAATTGGCGCTGCTACCGTCTTCAAACCCTTGCTTTTTCTATTGCAGGAACCACAAAACTAAGTTATTTTGCTCCTCCGTAGACTCTACTCTGTCTCTGCATTGCTGTTCCCCTCGTCGTCGATTTTGAAATTAGGTTTTTAAAATTTGTTTTTGATTTAGTCGATCGATTTCATATTCCTTTTCACATGAGCGTGAATACTATTTCTAGGTCATGTTAATTGGTCTTAATGGAGAAAAATTCAATTTGAAATGAATGGTTTAGTTACTTTCAATATTATTCCATTATGCTTGTAATAGATTAAAAAGATATACCAAGCATGTGCATAACTTCTCATTTCCATTCCATTGTGATTCTCATTATGATTCTCATTCAAATTCCATTTTTCATTTTTAACCAAACATGCCCTCAGTTCTTGAATTCCTTCCGTGGCAAGAAGTCCATCATTGGCCAAACAATCATTTGGTTACACCATCTTGGGGTTTGCTCTTACCGAAGCTATTGCATCGTTTGCCCAAACGATGGCCTTTCTAATATCATTCGTATTCCAAACAGAGGGCTTTTCAGGTAAAAATCCCAGAAGTGGCTAGAATCAAGAGGTTCTGTTTGTATTCGCATATCATTGAGATACTGTTCCTCGAACGGAGTGGATTTTAGCTATTGAGATAAGCGGACATGTAGAACTCCCTTAATTAGAGAAGTAGGAGAATTGGCAAGAAGAAAAGGAAGATAGACCAGTGCTAATACTTAGGCTCTCGGAATTTGTAGGCCCAAAAGAAGTTTAAATTTTTTTTAAACTAAAAGTTTTATTTGTTTTACGTTTTTGGTCTTCGCTGCGGAATTTGTTATATGCATCTTGCGGGAGGTTTCAATTCTTGGTTTAGATGCAATCATCTCTCCAAATAATTCTTTAACTTTAATTATAAAGTTACAACTCAACATAAAAAATAAACATAAGAAATAAGAAACCAATAAATATTAATAAAATTTCTAACATAGGCGAAGAACCTTTGTCAGCTAATGAGCTGACCCCTTATTCTTAGCGTCTCAAGAAATTGACTTTTCAAATTAGGAATGGCTGGATATAACTTTGGATTTTATTTTTGAGCCTTGTTCTTCCCATCTCAAGAAATTGACTAGAAAGTTAATAATTCATTCGACACCTGAGACAATACATAACTCAACTTATTCATGATATAGTTGGATGTGAACTGTATGAAATAACTCGACAGGGAGTTCAGTATGATTTTTAACTTAAGTAACCTCATTCATTTATGCCCCATGGAGTTCGGCTTTGGTAAAGTAGTTAGTCATTTCATGACATGATCCCTTATTGGAATCCCGACATCATCCTACTGCTAGTGCATTTACGGGTGAGTTCTATGCGAGATTGCTCGCTTTGCATCTCAAACATTTCTTGTAGCGAGTCAATGATTTTCACATCAGTCTCCTTACCTTTCATCTTTGTTCGCAACACATCAGATATTCTTACGAGCATGTAGGCTACGACCTTGTTATTGATTTCCACAAAGCGGATGCTTTCACTCACTATCATAATATTCAGGTTTGACTTCCACTTAGGAAAGTTGTCACCAGTGAGAACGTGTTTCGACAACGGGCCATAATAGGGTTTGACATGATTACTGAATAAATAAAAAATTATTGAATTAATAAATTGAAAATAAATAACTACAAAAAAATATTTATGAAATAAAAACATATAGCACATATGCAGAAGATAAAATACTAATATTAAAAGAATCCAATTTTTATGTTACTTGGTAATTCAATCCGTAGTCACCCTATGCCTCTCTACGGGAACATAGTAAATTGCACCTAGCCAAAACTGAATATCATTTTAGATTAATGAGCGATTATCGTTCATGTACTATTCATCATTATGCTCACAATGGTCCTCTTAAGTACCTTCATTCACTTCATATCAATTTTTTGACAAATCTTGATCGATCCATTCTACATATTCATTAAAACTTATTTCTAATTAATTAACTATATGTTTTACATGAGTAAAGCTTTTAAATAATAATAAAACCGACAAACATTCAAGATTAAATAAATCAAACAAGACAAGCTGTATAATCAATTCAAAGAGAGGAATATTAGATGAATAATAATCAAGTTGGTTTGTTATAAAGAATGATCGTTTATAATTTTGAAAAAACAATTGAAAATAAAGCCCATCATAAGCTGTTGGGCACATATAATTTTTCATAAAGGGTTATGCCCGATATCATTGGCCCATAAAATAATATTAATTTTCATAAGAAAAATAATTAGGGATTGTTGAACCGATTTCTCGTCCCAACAATCTATACCAGATTTAATCGAATTGTCTCGTATATTTATTTATACGAATTAAGGGTCTCAGAATCCGATTATGAAGATTAAATCGAAATCCAAAAGAAATTAATAGATAATACTAATTTGAATATAGAATGGGCGAAATGGAATTCCCTTTATAGATTATTGAGTACAAACCTTACAAGAATACGAAATTCGAATGAGAATGAACAATAAGCAGAGTAATAAACTCGGAAATTATATGGCAATCCTTTCAATAATATTCAGTGGCGTAAAATGAAGATGGAATGAGCTTTTATAGCTAGCTCGCTGATTCTCCTGTTTCTTCAGATCGATACACGTGTACGAGCAGAACCGGTCTTCGACTCTTCAATCTCGCGTACACCCCCAGCTTTAGGCGACTTGACCGTTTCCTAGGAGATCAATCGTTCGAATTACTTGGCGGGACCGTCTAGGAGCATTTATGGGCCCGGGTCGAGTTAGGATTCGATCTTCAGTGAAGAATCCCTCGCTATCGTCTTGGGCTGATCTTGCCTGCGCCTGGGACTTTTAGGCCGAATTGGGCTTTGGACCGAACTAGCGATCATCTTGAGCCCCCTTTGGGCCGAACTTGCTCTGGGCCTGGTTGGTCCAACTCGTCTAGTGGAAGGGGACGATATCCACTCGCCTGGTGAAATATTCGAGTATTTCTACTTTTTTGTTGTTTCGTGGCACACGCCATTGACATGTGTCGTCACGTCCGCGCCTTGGAAACCCCGAGATTTCCATGATCATTGCGATTCTTTCGGGATTCTCAACCGTCGATTTGACGCTTAAATAGAACCCTGACTCTTCGATTTTCTTCATTAATATCAACCCATTCGCCGCCCAGAGGTAAAAATCACGACTCTTCTCTTCTTCTTCTTCTTTCTCTCTTCTTGAATTTCCGGTTTCTGCCATTGCTTTTGCGGCGAAATTTTTCTTTTTCTTCTTTGCTGTACTAGCGAATTTTTAGGTCTTCCTAAGCTTAGTCGACCCTTATCCCGGGTTCTTGTTCTTCATTTTCCCCTCTTTGAAACCAATCTTCCTGTAAAGAAAAATGTCGACATCCGACAAGAAGAGCGAGGATCCCAATAGTGAATTGTCGTTGCCGTCGTCATTGACAAAGCGCGACCTCGCCGATATGGGGAAGCGATACAATTTCCCTGATGGGCTGAAGGTGAAAGTAGGAGGCCAGTCCGCCGATCGAATTATCCCTGGGTATGTTTGTGCGTACCAGGTATTCTTCGAAGAGTGCGGACTGCATTTCCCTATCCCCCGACTGCTCATCGAGTTTTGCGACCGTCTGGGACTACAGTTAGCCCAGATGTGTCCGAATTTTGTTCGCCAAGTGATGGCGTTATTGCTATTGTCTAAAGAGGGTGGAGTCTCTTTGGACGTTAATGACCTCGGCCGCCTGTTGGTCACGAAGCGCAACTCGAAGCACCATCCAGTGTGCTTCTACTTGGCGAACCGACCTCGTCAAGGTATCTTTACTGACCTCCCAGGCAAGGACAAGAACTGGGGCTCGAAATATTTATATTTCGAGGTCAGCGAAAAGACGGTCGAAGTGGTGAAGAGTTGTTTGTCTGTTCGGTGGAAGACGGACTGCGGTAATTAGGGGAGGGTTTTGCAGGCGACCTGCGAACTGTTTATTGTTCGCCCAGATGAATTGATGTCCCTTTTCGTTTGTTTTGCAGAGAAGATCGTCCTCTACGCGTCGGACACGTTTAATCACAAAGTCCAGAAGCTGCGCGCCTGTGAGGTTTCTTGGAAATCCTTTTCCGAAGCTCGATTCGTGGCAGCCGGTCTTTGGCCCGTTGCTTCTTCAGGTCGGTCTTTATTTCCGAATTCGTATTTTCTCCTATTTTTGCGTTATTATTTATATACATATATAATTATTATTATTTTTTTTAAACGACTCTTCAGACGACCTCTCCTCCTCGCCCGAGATGAACAACGAGGATGTAGATTGGCGGGCTAAGAAGAAGGCCCTTAGGGCGGCCAGTGAGGCCGGGGCCTCGTTCTGGTCGACCGAGAAGGCCAACACATCTACTTCGGCGGCATCGGTCCCCACTTCTGGCTTTCAGGAACTCTCAGTCGTGGTTCCCCCGGCCACACTGCTCATCGAGCTCGATGGCGAGTCTGAGACCGCCAAGACTTCCGAGACCGCCGAGACCCCCTCTGCCGGGGTCATCAAAGCTTCGACCGTCGAGGTCTCGAAGGCTTCGGCTGCCGCGGTTAAGTCCACGTCGCCTCCATCCTCTCAGGCCAAGAGGAAGGAGGTAGAAGGCGTTTAGCAGAGCGACCCGAAGAAAGGGCGAGCTGATGACCGCGGGAAGACCGTGAAGGGGGCCGGTCAACCGCAGGGGTCTCCGCCAGGCTCCTGCAAGTTGGCGTTCAACTGGAACCTCGACAAGCCGGTCTGTGATGACCCGGCGGTGGCGGCGTGTCTTATGCGCAGTTCAACTTTCCCGAGTATCGGCTTCCGATGGTCTCGAGGATGCACGGGGCGAGCTACTATCGTTCTGTCAGTGCGGCGGGTTCTTGAGTAAGTCTTGATTTCCACGTTTTGGCTTTCATATTATTTCCTAAGGCTAACTCTTATTTTTGCAGTTCATGGCCGAGCTGAAGAAGGGCTTCCTCGGTTACGAGGTGATGTATGACCGCCTCTCCCTCGTGAACCAAGATCTGCGGACTAAGCTGAAGGCTTCCGAGGACGAGCTCTCGAAGTGCCAAGGTTCCCTGGGCCAGATGGATCACCTTATTGCCGAGGCAGAAACATTTGCCCATTGTGCGAAGGATCTTGAAGATCGCCTTCAAGATTCCGAGAGGACGCGGGTCGACCTGAAAAGGGAGCTCGACCTGGCCGAAGCCTCCCATCGCAACCTTGAGTCCGAACTGGACCGGGTGAAGGCCGAGCTGGCGAAGGAAAAGGCGGGAAATCGCTCCTTGTACTGAGCTTACCGTTCGGCTAAGGACGACGGTATTCGTTCGGGCAGAAAGGTCGCTGGGGCGAAGTACAAAGGGGCGCTGGTGGCCTACCGCCAGTTCGTCACGGCCGGGAGGAAGCGGACGACCATCATGTGGAACCTCGACCAGGCCAAGGCGGCGTCGTCGATCTTCCCGGAGGTCATCAACAAGGAGATCGCTGACGCCCCTGCCGAGCTGCAAGAGACCAAAGACGAGCTGGTGAAGCTTCAAGCTGAGCTCGACACTGTGGGGGTATAAAAACTTAAATATTGAAATATCATTTAAATGGGCTTAGGCCCGATTGAAGCCCATAATCAGTTTAAAGACCAGCCCACGAAATCAATTACGGGCCCAATTCATTTTCGACAGATCGGCCCAAGCCCAGCAACATTTCCCGGCTCGATGAAGGATGCCAGTTCGACCACGTCTTCCTGATCAGAAGGATCAGTCAAAGACTAGACCGCGCCGCGAAGACCAGATTTCGGATGACAATGACCTCGGTGAGGAGTGTGGATCGAGGAACACGTGTCTTCGGCCAGAAGGCTTCGTCTCGCCTATAAATAGAAGAAGAGATGACGATTTTCGTACGTGCAAGCTGTCAGTCTCAGTTTCCAATTAATATTCTATTTCGTATTCTTATAACCAAGATCTTGAGCTCGGCTTGTTGAGTTCGTCACCTCGCCCGTTTGTAACCTTCTCTATATCAATAAAATTAATTAATATTCGTATATTATTATAGCTCTATTATTAAATCGTTTCTTATACGACGTCTTTCTAAACCCCTATAAAAATATTTTATAATTTCATTCTTCATTAGTGATTGTTGATCGATCCAAAAATCGACATCAACAGACACCGTGCTCTTGCCTTCTCTTGCTGGGGCCGAAGACCTCGAGTTCACTCCTTACGACGATCGCTCGCCCCCTGACGCGCCAGCGCCCGAGACTTCTGAGGTCGCGGATCAGTTCGGCTCGATGCTCGACAGCTCGGAGGCCGTGCTTGGGTCGATCGACGAGGCTTGGGAGAACTCAAAGGAAGCTGAGCTCGCCAATGAAAAGTCGGCCTAGACTCACCTCGCCTCCCCTATTTTCCTTTCAAGTTCATGTTTCAAATAAAGTTCGTTTGTGGGCCCCTGCGTGGGCATATTTTTTTTTTGGGCTCGACATCTGGGCAAGTTTGTCGAACTCTTATTTCATTATCGTTATTCTCTTTCATTTTTATTTGTGTCGAACATATTTCACGAATTTGTTAAATGTCATTGATGTTTATTTCGTATTTTGCTTGCGTTTTTATTCTAATAATGGCCTCGATAGATAATGCATAATTATCCTTTACCGATACCTTAAAGTTCGTGTGTTTGAATGAATGCAGTGATTCACTACGGCGTTTATTTGTTGACAACTTATTTGCATGATGTGTGTCGGCCATCGTCAGTCGAACCCCTAGTCGTATCGGGATTATGTATATGGCATGCCAGCAGGTTATGCCTTATACATGATATGTTTTTCGAACCGAAACTCTAAGTCTTTCTTTATTTAAGTCAAGTTTATAGTGGTTTATCGTACACAACGCATGAACAAAGCTTTTGGGTTTGTTCAATTGCGAGTGTAGGTCGAATCCACCGTGCTTGGCAAATTGATCTGAATCGAACTTGTTCGTTCCAAGTTTCTCTTGTTTATGTGAGGTGGGGGCTGAACCTTGTCTTCAAGGCTGCCTACGTACCCATGTTTGGGATCAAGCCGTTGCGTAGTTCGATTGTTATGATATTACTCTTTAACAGTAATATTTCTTTAGGTTCATGATATTCCAATATTTGAGTACTGGGATACCATCGAGTGTTTCAAGCTTGTAGACGCCTGTTCGTGGGATTCCCGAGACTTGATATGGTCCTTCCCAGTTTGCTCCCAAATTTCCGGCGTTTTCTTCGGCCATGTTCTGATACTCTTTTCTTAACACGAGATCTCCAGTGTTGAATTCCCGGAAGTTGACTACTTTGTTATAGTATCGGGCAATTGACCGTTGGTTTAAATTCATGCGTATCAATGCTTGGTTTCTCCTCTCGTCTGTCAAGTCGAGGGAGTCGCACATCATTTTGTCGTTAGTTTCCTCGTGATCATTCGCGTATATGGTGCGAATTATTCGAATCTCGTGTTTGATTGGCAGTATTGCTTCAGTCCCGTAGATCAGAGAATATGGGGTTTCCCCGGTAGGCCTTCGTGGACTCGAGCGGTAGGCCCACAACACTCCCGGGAGTTCGTCGGCCCTTCGCCCTTTTTTGGCTAAAAGTTTCTTTTTTAGGTTACTAACAATTGTTTTGTTGGTAGCCTCTGCGTGTCCGTTCCCTTGTGGGTATCGAGGTGTCGAGAATCATAAGGTGATTCCTTCTGCTACACAGAAGCGTCGGAACTCCTTTGATATGAATTGTGCGCCGTTGTCAGTGATTTTCTCTTGTGGCGCTCCATGTCGACAGATTATATTTTTCCAAATAAATTTTTTTACGTCTACATCCCTTATTGAGACGAATGCTTCGGCTTCAACCCACTTGGAAAAATAATCTGTTGTGATAAGGAGGAATTTCAGTCCTCCTGGTGCTTTGGCTAGGGGGCCGACGATATCCATGGACCATTTCAGAAAAGGGTATGGAGCGGATATGGAGGATAGTTCCTCGGCTGGTTGCTTGATATTCGGGGCGTGCTTTTGGCACTGGTCACATTTCCGTGAGTGTTGCTCACAGTCAGCGACCATGGTTGGTCAAAAGTACCCTTGATTTTTTATTTGAACAGCTAGGGCTCTTCCGGCCGCGTGGTTCCCATATTCTCCTTCGTGTATTACGGAAAGGATGCGTTTGGACTCCTCTTTTCCGATGCATCGTAAGTATATTCCGGAGAAACTTCTTTTAAAAAGCACTCCGTCTATTATGGAGAATCTTGCGCTTTGGCTAATTAGCTTTCGGCGCAATTGCTTATCTGTCGGGGTATGGCCTTCGGAGATATATCTGATTATATCCCTTCTCCAGTCCCCCTATTCTATTATTACCACTACGCTTGCGCTTTTGGTAGTGATAGAAGATTGTTTTATTGATTCGACTGGTATGATTCGGCTTATCGTAGGATCTGACGTTGAAGCTAAAGCGTTGAGGACGTCAGCTGTGGTGTTTTCTCCTCTAGGATACGGGTTAATTCGAATTTTTCAAATTAATTTGTCATTTCTTTTACTAATTGTGCGTATGCCTCCATACGCTCGTCTCTTGTTTCAAATTCTCCACTGATTTGATTCGCAACGAGCTGCGAGTCGCAAAAAGCGGATATGAATTTTGCTCCCACAGCCTTTGCTAGGCGTAACCCTGCGATTAGTGCCTCTTACTCGGCTTCGTTGGTTGAGGCAGTGAAATCCAGGCGGAAGGATTGTTCAATCACTTCTCCGTGTGGCGATACCAGATGTATCCCAATCCCAGCCCCTTGTTTTGTGGATGAACCATCGACTTTGAGAGTCCAATTTCCAGCGTTTGCCGTGGTTTCGCTTTCATTTGCGGGGAGCTCGATAGGCTAGAACTTATGACTTCGCGCATGTTCTAATGCGATATTCGATATCATATTCACTTAATTCGATGGCTCATTTGGTTAATCTCCCTGATTGATTAGGGCTGTGGAGAAATGAACGTAAAGGTTGAGTGGTCATTACTACTATCGAGTGGGATTGGAAGTATGGTCGTAGCTTTTGGGCCGCTGTGATGACGACCAAAGCTAATTTTTCCATTGCCGGATATCTCGTCTCTGCGTCAACGAGTGACATGCTTATGTAAAACACTGGTTTTTGGTCCCCTCGTTCTTCTCTGACGAGTACTCCGCTGACCGCGGTGTGTGATACGGCGACATTCAAGTAGAACGGTTCTCCTACTTCTGGCTTGGCTAAGATTGGAGGTTCGGCCATGTACTATTTTAGTTGTTCGAATGCTTCTTCGCACTTTTCTGTCCATTCGAACTTCTTGTTTCCTCTCAGGAGCTTATAAAAAGGTAGGCATTTATCGGTCTATCGAGAGATGAGTCGGCTAAGGGCTGCCACGCGTCTTGTTAGTCTCTGGATTTCCCTTTTGTTTCTGGGGGAAGGTAAATTTCGGAGTGCTTGTATTTGGTCCGGGTTGGCTTCAATCCCTCTCTAAGTTACCATGTATCCGAGGAATTTCCTAGAAGATACCCCGAAGGTACATTTAGATGGGTTTAGCTTCATCTGGTAACTGTTCAGGACCTTGAAACATTCTTCTAAATGTGAGACGTGGTCTGTTTCTCGTAATGATTTTACTAACATGTCGTCGATGTAAACTTCCATCGTTGTTCCTATTTTGTCGGCGAACATTTTGTTCACTAATCGTTGATACGTGGCTCTTGGGTTTTTGAGCCCGAAGGGCATCACCTTATAGCAATAGATACCTTTGTCGGTTGTGAAAGCGGTCTTTTCCTGATCATTGGGATGCATCAGGATTTGATTGTATCATGAGAACGCATCCATAAATGAAAAGATTTTATGGCCAGAGGTGGCTTCCACCAAGCGTTCTATGTGTGGTAGTGGAAAGCTGTCTTTAGGACAAGCTTTATTAAGATCGGTATAGTCAACGCATAAGTGCCATTTACCGTTCTTTTTCTTGACGACGACGGTATTGGCGAGCCAATCGGGGTATTTTACTTCGCGTATTAAACCGGATTTTAAGAGGCGCTCTACTTCTTCGTTCACCACCTTAGCCCTCTCTGGGCCGAGTTTCCTACGCTTTTGTTTTACGGGCTTATAGCTAGGGTCGACGTTGAGTTGGTGTGCGACGATTTCGAGGTCTATACCTGGCATGTCCTCTGTCGTCCACGCAAACGTCTTCTTGTTCTTATTCAGGAACGTTATCAGTTCTCGGCGTATATTCCCTTTCAACTTGGCCCCGATGCCCACACATCTCTCAGGGTCAGTTTCATCGATCTGAATCTGTATTATCGACTTCGTATTAGGCTCGTCTTTCTCCTTTGAATTTTCCATCGGAGGCGGATGGGTGATCTCGTTTCCGATGGCCATTAATTGCTATTGGCCTTCGTTGGTTTCTTTGCTAGACGGACCTTCCGAATTATTTTCTTTTGGCTGATGCTTTTCGATGACTTTTTTATGATTATTCATATAGCAAATTCGGGATGGTTCTTGGCTCCCTCTGATTTCTTGTATCCCGTTGGGAGTCGGAAATCGTACGCACAGGTGGTAGGTTGACGGTACCGCCCTCATCCTATGTATCCAAGGTCTTCCGAGGATAGCGTTGAACGGGGACGGGCAGTCGAGAACGGTAAATTCGACCATCCGGTTTACGTCTCTGGCCCGTACAGGGAGTTCAATGATTCCTAGAGAGGGTGTTACTTCATTATTGAACCCAGATAGCTGGTTGGGTTTGTGCTCAATTTCAGCCTCCTCGATGTTCATTCTATCCAAAGTGGTTTTGAATATAACATCTACGGAGCTTCCTCCATCAACCAAGACTCTGGCTACTACGCAGTTACCCACTTCGAGTTCGATGATCAAAGCATCGTCGTGGGGCCCATATAGCCTTTTGGTATCGTCTTCATTGAATGAGATCGTGGTATCTTCTACCTTTCGGCACCCAGGTGATCTCGGTGTACCTTTAAGTTGACGTTGGTGTGCCTTAATTGAGTTTACGCTATCCCTGCAAAACTTTGAACCTCCCATGATATAGTCGATCCGGGGTTTTGCTTGGGGAACGTCGTTATCGTCCTCCTTTGCCCTTCCCCTTTTTGGGGAGGGATTTCCTCGGGTTCTGTTATTGTTAAATTCATTCTTCTAGGGCGGCGGTCCCAGGTTGACATTCTTCAGCTCTCCATTTTTATACTTCTCAATAAGTACCTTTCGGGCTACGACACAATCCAGAGTGTCGTGTCCGTAATTTTTGTGGAAGTCGCAGTATTTTTTCTTGTCACGCGGCATTTCGGGGTGCTTCCTTCGGAAACTCCCTCGTTGTTTACGTTAAAGGCATGTTCTGGAATGTTTGAAGGCTTCCTCCATTCATTGTTTCGGTAAGGTCTCATTCCAGGTGTCCTGGCCATGGCCGGAACAGGTGTCATAGAAGGGACCTTCCTTGGATTTTGCTTCTTTGACAGGAGGGCCCTTTCTTCCTCAGCTTTCGCGTAGTTTGAGGCGCGATGAATTGCATCCTCGATGGTGGATGGTCTGTTTACGGTCATTTCCTCTCGGAATCTGGACTCGTGCCACAGTCCATTTTTTAGAGCGTTCAGAGCCGACTCTCCCTCCACAGAAGGGATTTTTGACATGGCAGTCTTAAACCTCGTCATGAAGCTTTTCAGGGTTTTGTCTCGGGCTTGTTGGGTGTTCCATAGGTCTGCCATGGTCGCCTCATCTTCTACTAACATCGAGTAGTGTTTGATGAATGTGGCCGACAGCTGCTGAAAAGAACTTATCGACCCTTCTTCGAGACGTGAAAACCAATCCAAGGCACTTCCTGACAGGTTCTCGGCGAATAACTGGCAATACCCTGCTTCTCGCTCACTATCTCGCAGACGTGCTCGCCCCATCGCGATGCGAAAGGCTGTTACATATGTTTTCGGGTTGGAAGTACCAGAGTAGTTGGGGAGCCTGATCTTTCTGGTGTCCCCAACTCTGACTTGGGTAATACATGGAGCAAAAGGGGTTCGCCCAGTATCTGCTAGGGCCTAGTATCTGCCACCAGCCGATCGATCTCGGGGGCCGAGCTTGTGGCGTAGTGCATTCGAGAGCCTACAGCCCGGAACTTCTCCTCCACCATTTGACGGAAGGCGTTGAAAGAGGGGTGATCATCCCTCGGGATTTCTACGGCGAACTGTTCTCCCCCAGTTCGGATTTCTCCTCTCTGAGGGTTTCCTTCTTCCGGACGAACTAATGGCTCGAAATAGTTCGGTTCCTCAGGAACTCCTTCCTCACGGGGGAGGTTGATGACTTAAGGAACATATCCAGGAGGAGGGCCTCCCGGAGGCGGGGGCGGTAGGTTGAGCTCGCCAAACACTGGCCTCGGCTTGTCCATCGAACTGGCCAATTCCGGCCGTATTGCTAGGACCGGCCTTGTCAGGCGACATGTAGATCCCGGAGAAGCTTAGTCGCCTCCCGGGTGGGGCGAACCTTCGTCTGTTTGCGTTAAGCGGACCGGTCGAACTTAGCAGAATAGCTCGCTCAACGTCGAGCTGCTCTTGAAGTGAAGATTGCGCAGCTGTCAGGCTATCGAGCTGGGATCGGGTTGATCTCTGGAATTCGGCAGTGGTTTCAACGAGTTTCAGCAGAAGAGCCCGTGTCTCCGGATCGGCCCTTGAAATCGGGATTTCGTGCTCGCTGTTAGAAGACATTCTTTCAAATCCGATCTGCGTTCTTCGGCGTTAGGTTTCTGATAAGATTCCCACAGACGGCGCCAAATTGTTGAGCCGATTTCTCGTCCCAACAATCTATACCAGATTTATTCGAATTGTCTCGTATATTTATTTATATGAATTAAGGGTCTCAGAATCCGATTATGAAGATTAAATCGAAATCCAAATGAAATTAATAGATAATACTAATTTGAATATAGAAAGGGCGAAAGGGAATTCCCTTTGTAGATTATTGAGTACAAACCTTATAAGAATACGAAATTCGAATGAGAATGAACAATAAGCAGAGTAATAAACTCGGAAATTATATGGAAATCCTTTCAATAATATTCAGTGGCGTAAAATGAAGATGGAATGAGCTTTTATAGCTAGCTCGCTGATTCTCCTGTTTTTTTTTTATCGATACACGTGTACGAGCAGAACCGGTCTTCGACCCTCCAATCTCGCGTACACCCCCACCTTTAGGCGACTTGACCGTTTCCTAGGAGATCAATCGTTCGAATTACTTGGCGGGACCGTCTAGGAGCATTTATGGGCCCGGATCGAGTTAGGATTCGATCTTCAGTGAAGAATCCCACGCTATCGTCTTGGGCCGATCTTGCCTGCGCCTGGGACTTTTAGGCCGAATTGGGCTTTGGACTGAACTAGCGATCATCTTGAGCCCCCTTTGGGCCGAACTTGCTCTGGGCCTGGTTGATCCAACTCGCCAGGTGGAAGGGGACGATATCCACTCCCACAGGGATCATTCCCAAAGTATGACATCCTCACTATTTTTGGATCAAAATGCATTAAATCTAATTTAATCTAAGACTATGACTACATATTTTGCGCAATTAGCTTTGTAGCCTTAATATTATCATGATCTTCAATTAATAAACTGTGCGTGGTAAAAAAAGAGAGGTTTGGACATCATTAGAGGTAAATAAGTGGTATATTCCACATTCCTATTTTTTTTAAAGACAAATGTAGGAGTGTTTAGTTACAAGTAACTAATAGTGATAAATTTGTCACTATTAGTTACAGGTTTGTAACTAAACGACTATAGATCTGTTTTTTTTAAGGAAAAAAGGAATGTAGAAAATGTCACTTATTTACTCTTTTATGTGTATAATTCTAAAAAAAAACCAGACTTCACACACACACTCTCTCTCTCTCTCTCAATTTTTTTGCTAGAATTTCATATCTTATTCCTCTTTGTCGCCATCATGATTCTCTTATCCCTCTTCGTCTCCACCACGATTTCTGTTCTTCCTCAAGCAAAAAAAAAAAAAAACTCAAATTTTCATGGCCAAAACCTAGATGATTTATGTTTATATCAACGTGCTTCAAGATCACACTCCCTCCAAAGCCTCGCTTGTACCTAATATTTTAGAAAATCTGAAAGAAAAAAAATTGGTTTGAAAAATCTGAAGAATTCCTATAAAGAGATGTGTTGGTACAAAAATACCCTTAATGAAAATCACTTTGAAGATTTATTGGCATTTTGTGTTTTTATCGACATTCATGTCGATAAAAATACAAAATGCCAATAAATCTTCAAAGTGATTTTCATTAAGGGTATTTTTGTACCAACACATAAAAAAAAGTCATTATTTGGATTAATTTTGCTTATTAGATTTTAGTCAAAGTATTGGGGAGGTCATTGTTTAACAATAATCCCAAATAATTAAATTTTAAATATTTGTATAGTGGGCCCAATGGAGCCACATTCACGCAGACAAATAATTAGCATGAATAAAAGAATAATTACTAAACACGGACAGTCGTTGCGATACGTCTTACTAAGTAACCAATCTCTTAACCAAAATAAAATTAAAAATGCGGAATAGAAGAATACAAGAACAATCGCTCTTCAACGTAAAATATAATTGCCTGGATATTCAAAATTATAAAAAAAAAACAACAGATCTAATATTTAGACATAGACAATCAACAAAGTGCTATTAGAGGATTTCAGATTACGTACCTTTAGGCTCAGCTACACAACTTCCGTGCTCCTAGATATTTAGATTTCTTTGCTTCTTGCGTAAGGTTTCTAGTGATCTTTAAATCTCGCGACTGCTTCTTGCTCCTTGGATCTTCCAATCTTCATGCTCTCGGATACTTCGGTTGTTCCTTACTCTCGGATCGCCGATTCTTTGGTTGCTCGGGCTGATCAATATTCTTCAAAAGGATAGAGACCAAGTTGTTGGTCAACTCTTTACTCACTAATAGAATGAACAAGGTGTTCGAATTATTCTCTTGTTTCTAAGATTGGAACTTCACAAATTCCGGGGAGATGGAAAGAGAAAAATTCGGGCACGCCGATTTTTCTACTCTGTTTTGGGTTGGAATTTCTTTATTTTTCTTCCACATCTCACTCCAATTTATAGTGTTTCTAGAGAATCAAATGTCTAACCGAATCCCTTATTTTAGGTAAACATTTAATAGGAATAAAATATATATTTTGAGATCTTTCCTCTAAGCCATTAGATCAAGATCTCAATCCTTTAAATCACTCCTTGCGCTTATATCAAAATCTCGATTTGGTAGTTACCTTAATTTTCTCTATGAAATTAGGAAACAAATATTTTGGATATTCTTATAGAAGATTTCATTAAATCTAAACCATTAGATCATTACTAATCCTTCTTTATTTATCATCAATCAGATCAATATATTTGGATTCAATTAGTAACCTTATCTTTCTCAATGAGAATATGAAACAAATAAAGAGATAATCCAATGACAATATATAAGGAATATTGCCAACTGAAGATAATAAAAAATGCATTATTACTGAATATAATAGGAAGTTTACTTTATAAGCATTATTAATTAGTGGGATGTTTTCTAGTTAGAATCAATAACAACTATCATCCATAGCCTCCGTATTAAGGAGCATTTACATAAATCCCCCTTGAACTCCTGCACTGATAACTCGATGTCATTTATACTTGAAAATCATACATAATAAACCTTAAAAGTCTGCATTGTATCAGAATGAGGACTTATGTCAAAATTTGTGTGACGGTGTTAAACAAATAAGAGTAAAAGAGTATATTTCATTTTCTTCTTTATTTTATTTCTCTAAAAAATAAAATATTTTTAAACTATATTTATATTTTCTATTTCTCTCTCTCTCTCTCTCTCTCTCTCTCTTTTTCTCTCTCTCTCTCTCCATATATATATATATATGTATATATATATATATATCTCCTTTGCTCCATTTCACATAGTCATAGACGTAGAAGAACTCTCTCAGAAATGACGGCGCCCGGTGGAGAGTGGGATTTCAGCGGGATTTTATTTGAACGGATATGAGCGGACTTCTCTCTCAAGCATTCTTTGCTCAAATATTACTCAGATTTTTTCACATCTCCAATTCGATTTTCTATCTCAATCCCTAACCCATAATCCATAATCCAGGTCCTCTTACTTGACCAATTCGTCTTCTTTGCGTTCGCTTCCATGGAGAATAGCCCAAACGGGAAATCGGTCTCCTTTGGCGAGCCCAAGCCTAATTCCAACATCACTAATCTCGCTCGCACTCTCCAAGAATAAGTTCGTCTATCGTGTTCTCTCTCTCTCTCTTTGAACCCCGTCAGCTTCACTGAGTTTTTTTTTAAGTTATAAACATGAGCAACAAAGGTGGAAATTGATGCGGCAACAGACTCCATCGGGATCCTCCGTCGCTCCAAAGTCCCTCATACGTCGCCGCCACAAAGTTGGAAATTAATGTGGAAACACGACAATATGATTATAATTGATACAATGCAGACTTTTAAGGTTTGGTATGTAAGATTTTAAAGTACAAGGGGCATCGGGTTATCAGTGTAGGAGTTCAAGGGGGATTCATGTAAATTCTCCTAACCTGAATTACATGTTGGGCATCTATGTTCGAGTAGTGAGCTAAAACATGGTCTGTGATTGATCCATGCTTGGATAGGTGGATCTAATATCACATATCACAAGTGAAAAGTTGATCACTTGGGGGAGCATTCTACACATTTGGTATGTGTGCAACTTGGACATACTTTTTTTTATTGATGTGTCATTTAAACACCATCACAACACACTAACCGGGGTCGCTCGATGGTCACAATAAGACTTGATCTAAATCCTAAAGTGGTTACGGACTTCTAGGTTATATTACCAGGTTCTTTCAGTCATTTGTTAATGGCTACTTGAAGATGCCTAAATACTTATGTCTTGAGAATTCGAGATATAATCTAAGCGGAAATTGATTCACAGATACAAAATCCAACCTTCCTGAAAGAATGTCAATGTTCACTCACCTAAGGGTTGATTCCAAAACCGATTAATTGCACACACTTTCATCGTAAATACGTACGAAAGAATCTTTTGCTGAAAATCAACAGTGCTTAGGGCTCATATGTATCAGGAAAGATATAATAGAATAATTGACCTTTCTGAATACAAGTTGAACCTAGAGGATTGAGCTCATGTACTGGCTACATCAATAGACGCTCATATACATCGAGTAAAATATAATTCTAGTAACAAGAAGAGTGCAGTCTCGGCTTAACTTGTGGAGTGACGCCGAGATTGACGAAACGAATGAATAAGAGAAAACAACGATTTTGTCTATTTTATTCATATTCGTAGGAGCTTCAGTTACTAGATCCTTAGCCCCCCAAGGGGCTCTGATCAGATGGATAGAGATGCTCGTTATAATTATGTAATTGATCACACTCTCACTAATGCAATTTGGTTGCAATTTCTTTCGCAATCAAAATAAAGTATTTTACGAAAAAAGTTAGGATAAATTACACCGTTACCCCTTAAACTATGACGTTGGTAATGTTTCACCCCCTCAATTATGAAATCATGCATGACAGACCTTGAAATCATACAATGTAACAAATTCACTCCTTCTGTTAAGTATTTAACAGATTTTAAACGTTTAATGCTTACGTGGAATAATACTTAAGAATGAAATTGTAAAATAAATTAAAAATCATTTTTTAAATTGGAATAATCACCACTCTCTCTCTCTCTCTATATATATATATAAAACTCTGAACTGAAATATGGGTGCAATATTGCAATTTCCAATCTACAGCATTATATACGTGAGGTGATTAAAAATACATATTAAACATTAAAAGGAGTTTAATATGTTATATTCTAAATAAGTGGCGGTAAAGTTTTTTTGTTTTTTTACTGTTGTCGAGCCTTTAACAAAACACCACCAAGATCAATATGTGTGGTTAATCAATTGCAAAGACGATGTGGATTTGAAAATTTCCCATTACCATAACAATAAACCACCATGGATTTCCTTGAAATATTTTTGACTAATTATCAAAAATCAGATCCACGATAAAAAAACACAATGAAGAAAATCAAATTTATCTCTAAAAATCAAAACCCCCAATCAAACCGCAACGTACCAAACAAAAACCCACTTTTTTTCCTAATGATAAAACAAACCCGAAATTGTCACCAAGCCCAGATTCTCTCAACCTAAAAAATTCAAGCGCTAAGTTGCTGAAGTGAGGCTTGAAGTAGAGAGAGAGAGAGAGAGAGAGAGAGAGAGAGAGAGAGAGAGAGAGAGAGAGAGAGTAGAGTTATTAAAGATGAGAGAGAAGTGGGCTTTGAAAACGATAGGGGAGTGATCGGGAGAACGGAAAAATCCGAGTCCCGATTTCATAAAGAGGGAGATAAGATACTGGGTTTGGCCGGCCGTTTTAGAGGTGGGAGCGTAAGAGAGGCCTGCAAAGATGATTGAGGACGAGAGCTCAGAGGAAATAGAGTGATTTTAATTTCTTTAAATTGTAATTTCTAAATATGATAAAAAAAATGAAGAAAAAAGTGAAAATACCATTGTAACCGTAATTTTTTTAACACTCATCACATTATTGACAGAACGGGTGAATTTATTGCATTGTATGATTTCAAGGTCTGTCATGCACAATTTCAGAATTCAGGGGGTGAAACGTTATCAACGTCATAGTTGAGGGGGCAACAGTGTAATTTATCCAAAAAGTTATTAATCGTATAAGTAACTTTGGAATATCACTTAGATTAAAGGGAGTTTTCCAAAACTAGGAGTAAAAAAAATGCAAATGACTTTTTTGGACTTTTTTTTAAAAGGTCACAAATAGGAGCTCTGACACTTTTTTCATTTATGTAATTACCATTATATTCTTATTTATTTACTTTTTGTAAATGTCAATGTCTCATGGACCCCACTCTCACCTACCCCACACTCTCTCTATTCTTTGTCCTTATATGTTATAATAAAGTACACATAAATAATTAATAAAATTGACACATTTTTTTTTTATGAAATTAGTTTGATTTAACTTCCATGAAAATAATAAAGTACACACACATAAATAATTAATAAATTAGACACATTTTTTATTTTTATGAAATTAGTTTGATTTTATTCCATGAAAATATTAAAGTACACACATAAATAATTAATAAATTAGACACAATTTATTTTTATTTTTATTTTTATGAAATTAGTTTGATTTAACTTCCATGAAAATAATAATGTACACACATAAATAATTAATAAATTAGACACATATTTATTTTTATTTTTATGAAATTAGTTTGATTTAATTTCGTGAAAATAATAAAGTACACACATAAATATAATGTGGAAAATAAAAATATAAAAATATAATGTGTAAATAATGTGTCATGTATTGTGAAGTGTTGTTGACACACATTAATTTTTACAATTTCATAATTTCAAATGGGAAAAGAATGTTAATAGTCGAAACATATGAACATAGGTGAATGAGGTTTACTTACCTAGAAGATTATGAGAAAATAATGTGTCCTGTATTGTGAAGTGTTGTTGACACACATTAATTTGTACAATTTCATCATTTCAAATGGAAAAAGAATGTCAAGTAGTCTAAACATATGAACATAGGTTAATGAGGTTTAACATCATGTCGTCCAACATGTCGTTTTACCCTCTAACTTATCCTTAATGTGGAAATTGATTGATAACTCATGTATTAGCGTTGTTAGTCATCCAAATCAACTCATTTAACAGTCTAGAAGCAAGTTTACGAGGACCAACGAGATCAAATGAACGAAAGAGAGCATGTTTCATGTAATTGACACGTATATCTGGGAATTCATGACTTCTATGTCACGAAAAATGGGGATTTCGTGACTTTCCTGTCACGAAAAATGGAGATTTCGTGACTATCCTGTCACGAAAAATTGAGATTTCGTGACGTATCTATCACGAAACAAACTCTTTAAGTCATGAAACAGTACGTTTTCATGACATTTCAGTCACGAAATTGGATACTTTGATGAAATTTAATGAGAAATCTCTCTTTTATTTCATTAAATACGTCTTAAGGGACTAATGGTTGTTATAAATTTAAAAATAAAAAATTGAAAGAATACATGGTAAGTCAAACTCTACTTACTTAGAAGATCATGATGAAAGAATGTGTCATGTATTGTGAAGTGTTGTTGACATACATTAATTTGTACTATTTCATCATTTCAAATGGGAAAAGAATGTTAATAGTCTAAACATATGAACATAGGTGATGATGTTTAACGTCATGTTGTCAGTTATGTCGATTTCCCGTCTAACTTCTCTTTAATGTGTGGAATTTATTGATAACGCATGTATTAAGATTGTTAGTCATCCCAAATCCACTCATTTAACAGTTTAGAAGCAAGTTTATGAGGACCAAACGAGATCAAAGGATCGAAAGAGAGCATGTTTCACGTAATTGGCTCGGATTTCGTGACTTCTCTTCCACAAAATTATGAGAATTCGTGACATATTTATCACGAAAATGGGAATTCGTGACCTTTATGTCACGAAAAATTAGAATTTTGTGACTTCTATGTCACGAAAAATAGCGATTTCGTGACTTATCTGTCACGAAAAATGGGGATTGCGTGAGTTATCTGTCACGAAAAATGGGACTTCGTGACTTCTATGTCATGAAAAATGAGGATTTCATGAATTTTATATCACGAGAATTTGGAATTTTGTGACGTATGTATCACGAAACAAACTCTTCAAGTTACGAAACAGTACGTTTTTGTGACATTTCAGTCACGAAATTGGATACTTTGATGGAATTTAATGAGAAATCTCTCTTTTATTTCATTAAATACGTCTTAGGGGACCATTGGTTGTTATAATTATCAAAATAAAAAAATTGAAAAAATACACGGTAAGACAAGCTCTAGTTGCCTAGAAGATCTTGAGGAAAGAATGTGTCTTGTATTATGAAGTGTTGTTGACATACATTAATTTGTACCATTTCACCATTTTAAATGGGAAAAGAATGTCAAGTAGTCTAAACATATGAACATATGTGAATGAGGTTTAACGTCATGTCGTTTGGCATATCATTTTCCTTTCTAACTTCTCCTTAATGTGGGAATTTATTGATAAATCATGTATTAGGATTGTTAGTCCCTCCAAATCTACTCATTTAACAGTTTAGAAGCAAGTTTATGAGGGCCAAACGAGATCAAAGGATCGAAAGAGAGCATGTTTCACGTAACTGGTTCGAATTTCGTGACTTCTCTGTCACGAAATTCAGAGATTTTGTGACGTCTTTGTCAAGAAAAAAAATGGGATTTTGTGAATTTTATGTCACAAAACATTGGAATTTCGTGACTTTCCAGTCCCGAAAAATGGGGATTTCGTGACTTTCCTGTCACGAAAAATGGGGATTTCGTGACTTTCCTGTCACGAAAAATGGGGATAATGTGATTTATCTGTCACGAAACAAAACTCTTCAAGTCACGAAACAATACGTTTTCGTGACATATCAGTCACGAAATGGGACATTTTGATGGAATTTAATGATAAAACTCTTGTTTATTTCATTAATACGGCGTAGAGGACCAATGGTTATTATAATTAAAAAAATAAAAATTTGAATATAATAAAGTACACACATAAATAATTAATAAAATAGACACGTTTTTTTTTATTTTTTGAAATATTTTTGTGTTAATTTCCATGAAAATAATAAAGTACACACATAAATAATTAATAAAATAGACACATTTTTTATTTTTATGAAATTAGTTTTTAATAAATAATAACACGAAACAATAAAATTTTGTGACTTTCCTGTCACTAAACAATGGATTCGTGACTTTCCTGTCACGAAACATTGAGATTTCGTGACGTAGCTGTCACAAAAAAAACTCTTCAAGTCACGAAACAGTACGTTGTTGTGACATTTCAGTCACGAAATTGGATACTTTTATTGAATTTAAAGAGAAATCTCTCTTTTATTTCATTAAATACGTCTTCGGGGACCAATGGTTCTAATAAATATAAAAATTAAAAAATTGAAAAAAAATACATTATAAGCCAAGCTCTACTTACCTATAAGATCTTGAGGAAAGAATGTATCTTGTACATTGTGAAGTGTTGTTGACATACATTAATTTGTACAATTTCATCATTTCAAATGGGAAAAGAATGTCAAGTAGTCTAAACATATGATTATAAGTTAATGAGGTTTAACGTCATGTAGTCCGACATGTCGTTTTCTCCTCTAACTTATCTTTAATGTGAGAATTTATTGATAATTCATGTATTAGCGTTGTTAGTCCTCCAAATTAACTCATTTAACAATGCAGAAGAAAGTTTATGAGGACCGAACGAGTTCAAAGGAGCAAAAGAGAGCACGTTTCACGGAATTGACTGGGAATTCGTGACGTCTTTGTCACGAAAAAAATGGAAATTCATGACTTCTATGTCACGAAAATTAGAATTTCGTGACTTCTATATCACGAAATATTGAGATGTCGTGACTTATTTGTCACGAAAAATGGGGATTTTGTGACCTTCCTGTCATGAAACATTGGCATTTCGTGACGTAGGTTTCATGAAAAAAACTCTTCAAGTCACGAAATAGTATGTTTTCATGACATTTCAGTGCTATTGCTACCGTACATAAGTCACGAAAACGACCCCAATTTTGTGAAATAAGCTTTCTTTCGCTGTTTTTATTTCATTTGTGACGTAAATACATGCTTCCAGACTCTTCAATGAGTGAATTTTAGAATATCAACCCTATAATATATGATATTAATCAAACTTAAGATTAAAGAGAAGTTTGATGCATTTAAAGGATTCTCTTGAATCACCAGACAACGACATGGAGTAATTTTTACAACGTTTTAAATACCTAAATTACAAAGTTTATGAGTTTAGACTATATCTTATTATGTAAATTTTAAAATGATAACATCATATGATCTTCTATGTAGAGGCTGACTTACAATGTTTTTGCTTTTGTTTTTGTTTTTTTTATAACAACCACTGGTCTCCTATAAAGTACTTAACGAATAAACAAGTGATTTTTTTTTCCTAAATTCCCTAAAAGAGCCCCATTTCGTGACTCTGACGTCACGAAACAATTCTATTTCGTGAATGTAATAGACTTGTTTTGTGACACAGTTCTCGTGTTTCGTGACCAAAGTTGCCACGAAAGTCTCAAATTCCGTGACACAGAGGTCACGAAAGTCCCAAATTTCATGACATAGAGGTCACAAATGTCTAGAATTTCGTGACACAACAGTCACGAAAGTCCAAAATTTCGTGACACATAAGTCACGAAAACGACCCCAATTTTGATAAACAAGCTTACTTTCGCTGCTTTTATTACATTTGTGACGTAAATACATGTGTTTAGACTATATGATATTCTTTAAATTTTAAAATGAAAACATTATCTCATTATCCATGTGTATTCATGGATTATTAGTTCTTAAGTTTCTTTGTTATTTTATTATTTTAATTCCCAACGCCACTCTTCTACCACCTTGAAAACAACTATTTTCGGGTAAATTTGTACTTAAATATTTAAAGTACAAACAAGTCATAAAAATTTGACAAAAAGGTCACGAAATACATTTGTTTCGTGAGAATCAGGTCACAAAAATTGGACTTCGGTGACTTTTTGGTCACGAAAGATTGATCACGAAAATAATGTATTTCGTGACCACTTGGTCACAATTATAATGGATTTCATGATAATTTTGTCACGAAATTGGAAGATTTGGTGACAACATGGTCACGAAATAGGGTCTTTCTTATACACTTTCGTTTGAAATAATTTGTTCCTTTGACATATATTTGCTTACGGACTAGTAGTCCATTGAAGGTTGGATTAACTTTCAATAGAATAATACATGAAAGTATCCATTAATTTTGGATGAATTTAAAAAAAAAACTTCAAAATTTAGTGACAATTTTGTCACAAACGTTATAAATTTCGTTAGTATAGTCACGAAAGTGCTTACTTTTGTGACTATATTGTCACGAAACTGAAAATTTCATAAAAAACTTTGTTACCAAATTGTTGTAGTTTATGATCCTCTAATCTACACTATTAAGAGTTAAAATTCCAAAGCTTCAATCAATGTCCATATGCCATCACATAACATCACTTTTTTTTTTATTTTATTTACACACAAATAATTTAAGATAGAAAGGGGTCATAATCAAATACAATACATCTAACATTATATTTATTAGGATGATATAATATTTTTAATGAAACAGCGACGGGGAACACCCGATAAACTCCGACACAACCATCATGCTCTTCTTTGCACCATTCAACTCGGAACCGGCGTCCGAGTCGGAGATCCCTTGCCTGCACACGATGTACTCGTGCGACGTGAGGTTCATATTTATGTATCTAATTTCATAAAAATAAAAAAACAAATAATTGGCTGCTTAAGCCATGGAAAGTGTAGCAATTTAAAATTGGCCAACCTTTCGTTAATATGCTGTAAATAGCCATATTGCTTACGTGGCAGCTTATTAATTAAATTAGGTTTACACTTTTGCCCTTATTTAATTCTCAGAAACCGAATAGGAAAGTTTTCAAATTTGAAATTTGAAATTTCCTGCAGATTTTGAAAATTAATAGCCCATTTATTGTTATGTTTTTGGAAGTTTTTAGCGTTGATTTTAGGTAATTAGTATCTATTTTCGTGGTTAAACTCTGTAAATATATTCTTCATTTATTGATATTATTTTGTCTTCCATATATTCATAATTTCCAGAATTTTCGTGCTCAAAATATTTCCAGAATTTTTTTTCAGTTCAAATATACTGTAAATATGCTTCTTATTTACAATGAATATATTGTTAATATGTTGTGTATTTACAATGAATATACTGTAAATATGCTTCTTATTTACACGAATATACTGTAAATATGTTTTCTATGAACAACAACCAGGAAAAAAAAAACTGTTCTTCGCGGTGTCGCAGATCGGGACCTTGGACGCAGATCGCGGAGAGGAGGACGATTTATGGCTGTGCCATCAACTCTCCGGTGCTCTACGCGTCATTTCCCGGTGTCTCCTCTCGGTCCGGCATCCTCGGCGGCTCGTGACTGTCCTCTTTTTCTCGGCTGGAACACGCGCGAGTGGTGCTCGGTCTCGGCCATTGATGGCGCGCAAGGAATGAAAAAGAAGATAGGAGAAGGAGATGAAGGAGACGATGACGATGAGAGAGAGAGGAGGGGGGTGCTCGGACTCGGCATTGATGGCGGCCAAATCTCTCTCTCTTTTTTTTTTTTTCCTGAAGAGCAGTAAAACAAGACCGATACAAATCGTATTTTTGATTTATTTACTAACCCGTGTTCGTTCTTATTCTTCGTCGCTGTATTTCTTCTCTGGGTTTCGATTTCGATTGTAAATAAAGGTGTTGAATCTTTTTTCCGGTTCAAATTTGAGCAGTTTCTTCTCTACGATTTTTGGGCATCTCTTTTTTTTTAAACAATTTTTTTGAGCGGTTGCGTGTTAATGTGAACGCGGCTGATGGTTTTAATTACTCCTCGATTTTCGCGTGCATTAATATCCAAATATTACAGCTGATCACGTATTAATGACCCGGAAGATAGTGGGCGGGAAAATGAAAGGGTAGTCTCGGCCAATTTTTGTTGTAAATAAATCCTCTTGGCTATTTACCACTTATTTACAGAACGTTGGCTAAAAATAAATTGGCTATTTTCAGGAGGCTACTTAGCTTAATTACCCTAAAAAAAATGTGTCTAATTTATTAATTATTTATGTGTGTACTTTAATACTTTCATGGAATTAAATCAAACTAATTTCATAAAAATAAAAAATGTGTCTAATTTATTAATTATTTATGTGTGTATTTTATTAATTATTTATGTGTACTTTATTATAACATATAAGGATAAAGAATATAGAGAGAGATGAGTAAGTGAGAGTGAGGTCCATGAGATATTGACATTTACAAAAAGTAAATAAATAAGGATATAATGGTAATTACATAAATGAAAAAAGTGTCAGAGGTCCTATTTGTGACCTTTTGAAAAAAAGTCCAAAAAAGTCAAAACACTTTTTTTACTCCTATTTAGAGCAATTTCCCTAGATTAAATGAGCTTGTAAAAGAGCAATTTAAATCAGCCCACAAGACCCAAAATGGCTTGTGGTAGGCGTGTACATCATGGTACATGGGCCTTGAATTTGTTTGATTAAAGCTCAATTGTATTGGAGATTTTCTCAAATAGAAAATAAATAGAGAAAATGACGATATAAAGACCCAATGTTTACCGATTTTTACACTTATGCTCCCATTGTTTAAAAGTTGTTAGAAAAATACTTAATGTCAAGATGTTGTTCCATTTAAGTTCCATCATTAAGGTTGGCTGTTAAATTAGATGGCAATACGTCAACATCTAGTGAGTTTGACAAATTTAATTAGTTTTAATTTTTTAAATTCTCTCTCTCACACATATACACACACGTTATATATATATATATATATATATATATATATATATATATATGTTAAAATAAAATACAAAAACAATTAAAAGGAATAGAGCAGATAATAAAACCAGCACTAGAAATGAAACCAACTTAATAAGTGTTATTTTCGGGCGAAAATAAACTTTATAAGTGCTTATTCATTTTTGTTAATTTATTATTACTTGAAAAAAATCTCTCACGTCGGATATATATTCAACTTATGTATATACTAGTCTTCCTTCCCTAACTTATTTAACTTAGACTCAGGTTCTGCTCTCTTGCTCACCTTCACTCGTATAAGAAAAAAAAGGTCAAATCTATTTAATAATTCAAAGGAAAGGAGTGGCTGCAAAATTATATTGAGCGTATTAGAAAAAGGTGTTTTATATATATATATATATATATATATATATATATATATATATATATATATATATATATATATATTATATGTAAAAAACAAAATTCTGCGTAAACAATAACAACAAATTTTGTTTTTTACATATAATAATATATATATATATATATATATATATATATATATAACATGTGTGTGCAGAGAGAGAGAGAGAGAGAGAGAGAGAGAGAGAGAGAGAGGGAGATTGTATTTTAAAATAAATTAAAATGAATTAAATTTGTCACAAGATGTTGACACGCGTATTGTCATTCAATTCAACACCCAAATTTTAACGGTGGAACTTAAATGAAACAAAATCTTGACATTGAGTATTTTGCCCACAACTTTTAAACAATGAGAATTTAAGTGTAACAATCCATAAATATTAAGTCTTTATGCCGCCATTTTCTCAAATAAATATTGTATATTTAATATGATATGATTTGGTGAGTATTTAATGTAGTAATTATTTATGAGAGTATCATGAATATATTATTGCTATTCCTTTTATAGAATAGTATCATATTATGATAAATAAACAATATATTAATTATATTATTTATTGAGAATATCATGGATATATTCTCTACAATCCTATTTATAGAATAATATCTCTTATTGTGAGAAATAAATAATACATTAAAAATGTTATTTATTAAGAGTATAATGAAGATATTATATATTAATCAATTACTTTATTAATATAGGGAAAATAACACATTTATACCCTGTGTTTGAGTGAAATGTCGAGTTTAACCATCGGTTTTCAAAAATGTCGAGTTCATACCCTCTGTTTAACTAAAATGACGAAATTATACTCTCTGTTTAACTAAAATGACGAAATTATACCCTGAAATGAATAACAGCGTCACAAATCTCCCTTTCATTGATATTAACTCTTATATAAGAAAAATCGAATCAAATCTAAATCAATACCCTAACTTCCAAATTCTCAATTTTGAAATAAAAATAGTCTTAAATTGAAATTAAATAATAAAATCATACCTCCTAAGAAATGACTTCATTCCGTGTTCGAATTGTAACTCTAAATCCTGGATTCTCTGTTCGAATATGCGATTTTGATGACTATCGACTATCGATGTTTACCCCTTTACCTCTTTTTGTGTTATTCACGATTAAGAGACTGTTGTTTATTTTTTTTATTTTTAAATAAATTACATATATGGCGCGAATGAATAAAGATAATTAGTGTTTATATATAAATATTATAGTCAACATCAATGAAAAGTCAATAAAAAGAATATTCGTGACACTGTTGTCTATTTCAGGGTATAATGTCGTCATTTTAGTTAAACAGAGGGTATAATTTCGTCATTTTAGTTAAACAGAGAGTATGAACTCGACATTTTTGAAAACCGAAGGTTAAACTCGACATTTCACTAAAACACAGGGTATAAATGTGTTATTTTCCCATTAATATATTCTAAAGTGAGAAGTGAATAAATATCAAATATGAAATGTATATGTTATTTATTAAACTATCTACAAGATATTTGATTTGTTCAATTAATAGAATAAATATATCACATTAATTAGAATAAGACAAAAGGAAATCAAGAAAGTGCATAATATATTTTGGGTAAACTAGAAAACAATAAATAAAGGGCTTGTGGTAGTGCAAAAATTGCCCAACAAAGTGTCTTCTACTCTTGGAATTCACTCATACCCCATCCTTCTTGGCTTGAACATTTTTTCTTCTCTCCCGGAGTTGGAAAATTTGTTCATACCAATTCCCAAAGAAAGAAAGAATTATTCCGACACCTTGTCAGAGTAATTGGTGATAAAATAGTTGGCCCACACCTTGATCTCTTTCTTTCCGGAGATTGCACATTGGAAGACCACGGTATCGATCAACCCGAGCGTGAAAATCTGAATATCCAAGAAGCAAGGAACTGCCGAGGAATCTGAAGGCTTGAATATCCGAAGATCCAAAGAGCAAGGAGCTGCCTACGAGACAAAGATATTGGAGATCCGAAGATCCAAAGAGCAAGAACCCGCCGAGGAATCCGAGAAGCAAGGAGATCCTAAAGCTAGGAGTGTGGATGATCTGTAGCTGAGTTAAAAGGTATGTATTACTAAATGCTCTTATGGTTTGTGTTGATTGTGCTTTTCTTAAATATTAGATCTGTTATTGTTGAATAAATTTGAGTATCCTAGTAATTATTTTTTACGTTAAAGATTAGCGAACGTTTGCGTTTTCTTCTATTCCGCACTTGTAAACATATTGTAAGGGTTAAAATATTGGCTACCCAATAAGGAGTATTGAAACGATTGTTCATGTTCAATACATGAGAACCGTAATCAACCCTAGGGAAGTATATACTCATCAAATGACAACAGAGTGATCGTTCGTGTTCAATACTAATAACTTTTACTTTCCCAACAATTGATATTAGAGCGATTGTTCGTGTCCGACACCAACTTGTGACTTTCCAGCAACATGTATTAGAGCGATATTCCGTGGTCTGATACCAACACTATTTCCCTACAAATATTGCCCTTCTTTGGCTTCCTACCCCATATGCCCATGGGCCTTTGATTTTTTATTTATTTTCAGCTTCCTTAAAGCCCAATTAAAAAAATCAATTAAATAATTACATCAACCACGAATAATTATTTACACTATAATTAATTCATCCAAAACTATTTTACGGATTAGAAACATTTTTACGATTAAATCGTAACTGTGAGAATGTAATCAACAATCTAATTATTACGGGTATTTGTTGAGGTCGGATTCGGTCCCTCAACAATTACAAAACTATATAATATATTAATATATCATATTTATTTGTATTTGCGCGGATCTCAAGAATTCGTCGTATAAGAATTGAAATAAAACTTGAAATTGAAAATGAAGACTGAAAATAAAGAATAAACGAAATAAAAGACTTTATTGCAAACTGGTCTGACTGATTACAACCGGGGCCAAGCTCAATCACAAACTGAAAGTTGACGAGCTCAACAATTTGAGAATAATACAATAATTTATAAGTAAGATTATGAGGAATCACGCGTGTGTGAAATCCTGTTCCTCGTGAATTTATAGCTGAGATCGTCGAAGCTCTATCGTCGATCTAGGGGACACATGGTCGGCCTGGAGTGAATTAAGATACCACGAGCTTGCTGACTTGTTCATGAATGGCGAAAAAGCTGGTTGAAGACCGCGTCTTCCGGGTTGCGTTAGTGATAAGTCTTGACTCCTTCTTGACAGAAGACTGGAGAGCTTTCTTGTCGGGTTGGGCCTAGGCCGTTTGGCGAAGTGGACGACCTAAGCTCGATTACCTTCTCTTGTCGAGCTCAAATTCGTGGGCTTGGGCCCATCTGAAAAATTTATGTGTTGAGTTTCTTGGAATAGATCTAGGATTATGAAAAGTTTAACGCTTCTTCAAGCGGCAGAATTTAAAAATTTCTTTAAAACAAGTAAAAACGATTTTTACTAACCTAGACAAAGAGCAAGCACATGTTATTTTAAATTAAAACTATCTAAAAGAAATTACTCATTTACTAACCTTTACGTAGTTTGATCGTTGAGAAGCTTGTGGAAGTTGAATCGCTCGTCTCCCCACGCAGCTCGCCTTTCTTCGTTCTTCGGGAATTTGAGTAACCACGAAAGTTTCTATCACATAAATCACTCGAGGTAAGAAGAATTAGTATGTGGGCACTTTTAAACACAACGACTCAAGAACAAGTCTTAGAGTGGAAGAGCTAAAACAAAATGCTAGGTCAAATGTGGACCTAGATGCCAAAACAAAAACGAAAAGGGAAGAGAGAGAGAGAGAGAGAGAGAGAGAGAGAGAGAGAGAGAGAGAGAGAGAGAGAAATGGGCGACCATACTTAGAGAGAGAAGCTCTCAATCTCTAAAAATTTGGGATGCGAAACAATGAGAATGAGGGCTCTATTTCTAGGAGAAGGATTACCTTTGAAAGGTAGTTTTCTCTTTTCCATACAATATTACATATTCATGAGCAAATATTTGCTCTCCTTCCTCATTCTACACGTCCAAGGCAAGCTTCTAGAAGCCCTTGGATTAGTTTCCTCTTTTGCTCTCTCCTTGGTTGGCCGTCCATGTTGACTCCTTGTAGAGGAAATTTGTTTCCTCTTTATCTTTTGGCAAGTATCTTCATACATCAATGCACAAAATAATTCCTCTTTTTCTCTATGGTATGGACGAAATGAGTCTTCTAGAAGGAGCTTCTAGATGTTTCTTCATTTGTTCATGACAACATAAGAAAAGCCCATTAAGAATTTTCAAGTAAAATTCCATGAAATGAAATTAATCCCCAATGCCCAATCAAGACATTATGGCCGAGTGATCCAATCTCATTGTCATCATATGACAATGTTAAAAAACTTATTTATTGACATTCATACCTCCTATGTCTAAAAAGACAAAATTATCCTTTAGACAATTTTCGTAAAACTTGTCTAGTCCCTGTTTTGACTTAGCTTCTAGTTTAACTAATCCTACTCGAAATGACTTGTGACAGTGACCTCATGTATCCAAATGAACAAAGCTTGAGCTAACATACTTGGACTCAAAAGTTCACAAACCTTTTCCAAGTTTAGCTTAATGTCAACTGACTCCACTAAAGAGTTGACACTGAGAATCTCTCGGTTCAAATGAATTTATTTTCTACTCAAGAATTCAATTTAATTGTGATGAGTGGATCCACCAAATATTATCTATGTTTACCCTTCATGAATATCATCAGCTAGATGAGATTTACAAAATTACTATTTTACCCTTCTAGCTGTTACTTTCTCAACTCCTTTGTTGCTTGTGATTAAGTTAGAAACAATGTATTGAAGAGGAGCTAACAAGTCACATTGATTCATCCAAAAGAGTCATGACTCGATTTGGACACTGGCCAGTTCATTTATTCACATTCCAAGGAACAAAGCATGAGGTGATATACATTGCATTTCAACAATCTTGTACATGAATTCCATATCTATGAGATCTTCACAAAGTTGTTCATGACATCTTCATAACTTAGTACTTCATCAATAGGTCTTCTCTATATCACATAGTGAATCTAGAACTCTGACTTTCTCAAATGAGAATACGTAAGCTATGAAATGACATGCCTCAATTCAGGATTGGGGTAAGCATGATGCAATTCATACGTAGTGATTTCGAGACATAAGAGGTTATATGGTTTGTTCTTATTATGTCTCTAGAAGTGGACTAGTCAATTCAGTACCTTCAAAAGATACCTAGAAGAACTATAGAGTTTCCAACTCTTTATACCCCATAACCAGACATCATAGATTCTCCTAACAATCGTACTGAGATCAATAGTCCTTTGATCCTTAGATTACGAATATATTGTTTTAAGTAAACCATGAAGCGTTTGTTCATGCAAATCTACATTTGTCTCTTCATATGTTGTTAGGTTTGTTTAAGGACTAAAGACTATAGTTTATCATAAAGCTTCAAACAGACAAGGAAGAATGAATGAACGTTTAAACTTTTATTAATAATTAAGCAGTTACAAGCAAGAGTGTTCGTGAGACTTTATTACATTAAATGTACATAAGTAAATACTACTACTCTTCTTGTGGGCACCATTGACAACAAACTCCCACTTGACTCAAAGAAGATGTGAGTAATCCTTCATCCCTAATCCCTCCCGATGCTGGTCGAAGACCTTGTTCGCTAGGGCCTTGGTGATTGGATCTGCTAGGTTGTCCACCCTTGAGATCTTCTTCACCTCCACGTCTCCGCGCTGCACGATCTCTCGAATCAAATGGTATTTCCTCTCAATATGTTTAGAGCGCTTATGGCTTCGAGGTTCCTTTGAGTTACCGACAGCCCCACTGTTATCACAATAAAGGGTCATGGGCTCGTCGACGTTTGGAACGACTTCCAAATACTTAAGGAATTTTCTAAGCCACACAGCCTCTTTGGATGCTTCACAAGCAGCCACTTATTCTGCTTCCATTGTGGAGTTAACAATGTAAGATTCCTTAATGCTCCTCCACACAACAGCTCCACCATTAAGGATGAACACAGATCTCGAAGTGGATTTCTGGAATCCTTATCCGCTTGAAAATCGATGTCGGTATATCCCATCATAGTCAGGTCAGTACCTGAATATGTAAGCATCGAGTTCCTAGTTCTCCGAAGATACTTAAGAACATGCTTAACAGCAATCCAGTGCTCGGGTACAGGGTTGGATTGAAAACAGCTAACTACGCCAACTGCGAAGCAGATATCCGGCCTAGTGCAAAGCATAGCATACATGAGACTTCCTACGACTGAGGCGTAAGGAATGTTTCTCATGTCCTCAATCTCTTGTGCAGTCTTGGGAGACTGGTCCTTAGAGAGTGAGACTCCATGCCTAAAGGGTGTTTGGCCCTTCTTGGAGTCTTGCATCGAGAAGTGATCCATCACCTTATCAATATAAGATGCTTGAGAGAACGACAAAGTTCGGTTCTTCCGATTTCGAAAGATTTGGATCCCCAGAATGTACGCGGCTTCTCCTAGATCCTTCATATCAAATTGCTTTGCTAGCCAGATCTTAACCTCAAATAACTTACCCACATCATTATCTATGAGTAATATATCATCGATGTACAGTACAAAAAACACAACTTTGCCTTCGTGTATTAACTTGTAAACACATGGCTCATCTATTGACTTCTCAAAACCGAAGCTCTTCACAGTTTCATCGAATCTAATATTCCATGACCTAGATGCTTGCTTTAATCCATAAATGAACTTAAGCAACTCATAATCCTTGGTCTCTTGACCTTCTTCCACGAAACCGTCTGGTTGAGCCATATAAATGCGCTCGTCAAGATTGTCATTCAGGAAGGTAGTCTTGACATCCATTTGCCAGATCTTGTTGTCAATGGTGCCCACAAGAAGAGTAGTAGTGTCTATTTATGTACATTTGATGTCATATAGTCTTACGAAGACTCTTGCTTGTAATTGCTTATTCATTAATAAAAAGTTGAAACGTTCATTCAATCTTCCTTGTCTGAAGCTTTATGATAAAACCCTGGTCTTTTAGTCCATAAACAAACCTAACAACTTACGAAGAGACAAATGTAGATTTGCATGAACAAACTCTTCGTAGTTTGCTTAAAACGATATATTCGCAATCTTAGGGTCAAAGGACTATTGACCTCAGTATGATTGTTAGAAGAATCTATGATGTCTGATTATGAGGCATTGAGAGTTGGGGACTCTATAGTTCTTCTAGGTATCTTCCGAAGGTACTGAATTGACCAGTGCACTTCTAGAGACAATATAAGAACAAACCATTTAACCTCTTATGTCTCGAAGTCACTATGTATGAATTGCATCATGCTTACCTTAATCCTGAAATGAGACATGCCATTTCACACCTTAGTATTCTCATTTGAGAAAGTCAGAGTTCGGACTCACTATGTCATTCCGAACAGGGCCTATTGGTGAAATACTAAGTTGTGAGTATGTCATGAGTAACTTTGTGAAGTTCTCATAGATATGGAATTCATGTACAAGATTGCTGAAATGCAATGTATGTCACCTCATGCTTTGTTCCTTGGAGTGTGAATAAATGAACTGGCCAGTGTCCAAATTGAGTCCTGACTCTTTTGGATGAAACAATGTGACTTGTTAGCTCCTCGTCAATACATTGTTTCTAACTTATTCACAAGCGACAAAGGAGTTGAGGAAATAACAGCTAGAAGGGTAAAATGGTAATTTAGTAAATCCCGACTAGCTGATGACATTCATGAAGGGTAGCATAGATAATATTCAGTGGATCCGCTCATCATAATTAGGTCGAATTCTTGAGTAGAAAATAAATTCATTTGAACCGAGAGATTTTCAGTGTCAGCTCTTTAGTGGAGTCAGTTGGCATTAAGCTAAACTTGGAAAAGGTTTGTGAACTTTTGAGTCCAAGTGTTTAGCTCAAGCTTTGTTCATTTGGGTCCATGAGGTCACTGTCACGAATCACATCGATAGGATGAAATGAATGTCAATAAATTTTTTGACAAGTTCATTTGATGACTTAATGTCTCTCGGCCATGACTTGATCATTGGGCCTTGTGAATTAATTTCATTTCATAAGAATTTTATTAAAAATTCTTAATGGGCCTTTTTCATGTTGTCATGAACAAATGGAAAAGCTTCTAGAAGGCCTTTCTAAAGCATAATAGGCGCCCACTACCCAAAGAGAAAGAGAGTTCCTTTTGTGCATTAATGTATGAAGATACTTGCCAAAAGAAAAAGAGGAAACAAATTTCCTATTCAAGGCAATGGGAATTTCGACCAAGACAAGTCAAGGGAGAAGAAAAATAAAAGAGGAAACACATCCAAGGTGTCATGAAGGCTTATGTGGCCGTGTGACTTGGATAGGAATGGGAAATAAAGGGTTGCTCATAAAGGCTTGGAAAATAAGAGGAAACTACTTCTTTCCAAGGCCAACCCTTCTCCTATAAATAGGACCCTCATTCCCCTCATTTTATTCATTCCACATAAGTTAGAGATTGAGAGCTTCTCTCTCTAGACCTTGTGGTGGCCGAAATCCTTTCTCTCTCTCTTTCTATTTTATTTTCGATTTTTCTTGTTTTGGCACCTAGGTCCTCACTCGACCTAGCGTTTAGCTCTGCGACTTCGAGACTCGTTCTTAAGTCGTAGTGTTTAAAAGTGCCCACTCACTGATTCCTTCTTTTCGAGTGATTTAGTGATAGAAACTTTCGTGGTTGCTCGAGGTGCCGAGGAAAGAAAGAGAGACGTGCTGCGAGGGGAGACGAGCGTTGCAACTTTCCAAAAGCTTCTACAAGGTTCAAGCTTCAAGAAAGGTTAGTAACTTTAATAGCTCATATTAGTTTTTATTTACATGCACATGCTCTTGTCTAGGTTAGTAAAAACTAGTTTTACTTTAAAAGAAAATTTTTAAAATTCCGCCGCTTAACGAAGCGTTAAACTTTTTCTCAAACCCTAGATCGATTCGAACAGATCTCATAATCGAGAGCTACAGCTACGGATAGAAGTATGCGGATGGATTTAAGTATCGCACTGGCGAGAAGGTTTCTTCATAGTCAATCCCTTCTTTTTGGGTATAACCCTTAGCCACTAGTCGTGCTTTGAACATCTCGACGTTCCCATCCGGACCCCTTTTCTTCTTGTATATCTACTTACACCATACGGGTTTGATTCCTTCGGGAAGGTCTACAAGTTTCCAGACTTTGTTGAGATACATCGAGTGCATTTCAACTTTCATGGCGTCAAGCCAAAGGTTTGATTCAGAATTAGCCATTGCATGGCTATAGGAAGCAGGGTCATCTATGTCAGAGACGGCTATGAGAGTATCTCCGTAAGACATGTACCTGTCAGGCTTTTGAGTAGCCCTCCCACTACGTCGAAGTACTACTTGACGAGGTTCTGATGAGTTAGGTTATGTTTTAGTTGGGGTCAGAACAGTTCTTACAAATGAGGTAGAAGCATCCTCACCCAACTTTTCTTCAAGCACAATTTTGCTTCTAGGTTTTACATCTTTCATGAAGTCCTCCTCAAGGAAACGAGCGTTCGTGCTAACAAAAGTCTTGTCGTCATCAGGAATGTAGAATGTGAAACATTTGGTTTCCTTTGGATATCCAACGAACAGACACAATTCTGACCTACTAGCCAACTTACTAGTCTTTTGCCTTAGCACATGTGCAGGGCAACCCCAAATTCGGATGTGGCCTAGATTTACTTTACAGCCAGTCCATCGTTCATAAGGAGTACCAGGAACCGATTTAGATGGAACTTGGTTTAGAATGTAGGCTACTGTTTCGAGGGCATATCCCCAAAAGGAAAAAGGAGTGATGAGTAACTCATCATTGATCTAACCATCTCCCTTAGAGTTGGGTTCCTTCTCTCTGACACTCCGTTTTGTTGAAGTATGCCAGGTGCTGTAAGATGAGAAGCGATACCTTCTTCTTTAAGAAAGTCATCGAACTCTCCAGACATATACTCACCACCTCGATCAGATCGAAGGGTTTTGATCTGTTTGCGAGTTTGCTTTTCCACTAAAGCCTGAAAGACCTTAAATACGTTAAAGGTCTCAGATTTGTGTTTGAGCAAATAGACAAAACCGTATCTTGAGTAATCATCGGTGAAGGTAACGAAGTATTCGTATCCTCCCCGTGCCTATGTACTGAGCGGACAACATACATCAGAATGTACTAGTTCTGGCAACTTAGTGGCTCTTCGACCTTTAGCTGAGAAAGGTCACTTAGTCATTTTTCCTTCTATGCAAGATTCACAAGTAGGTAGTGAACCTATTGCAGAGGCGTGGAGTAGACCGTCCCTCACAAGTTTCTTAATCTTGTCTAGACTGATATGACCAAGTCTTAAGTGCCAGAGATATGTTGATTTTATTAGATCGGAGGATTCAGAAAGTTTGATCCTCTTTGGCTCCCTAACTAGATCATTATCTATTTCAGTGTCTAAAAGAGAAGGTTGCGTGGGATAAATGTAGAAAAGAGCATTCTTCATACATGCATTAGTGACAAAAGAATTTGAAAAACAAATACGAATTCCGTTCTTTATAAACTTTAAACAATAATCTTGCTCAAAATGTCGAGCAATAGATATTAATTTTTTCCCAAAGGAAGGAACATAATAAAATTATTCAAATTTAAAGTGTGGTCTTCAAAAGACAGCGTCACGGATCCCACACCCTTCGCAGACACTAAGCTCCCATCACCCCACTTGAAGCAGAATTCGCCTTCCTTTAAGCTTTTCCTTTTCCTAAAACCAGTCAAGGAGCAGCAAATATGGTTAGTAGCAGCGGAGTCAAGAATCCACGTTGATACATTATCAGCTACTAAGCAAGCCTCAGTAATAAGTACAATATATTTTTCCTTAGTCTTGAGGTAGGCATGACAGTTCCTACGTCAGTGATCAGGTTCGTTGCAATGGTGACAGTTGTCTTTCGACTTGTCTACCCTTGGCGTCTTCTTCTTCTTTTGAACCTTAGGTTGGTTCTTCTTCTCGGCCTTACGAGGTCTCTTCTTTGATCCAGAGGTGGAGGCAGTAGCATGTACCTCTCCTCGAGTCCTCTTTTTCTTAGTGAGACCCTCGGCGGTGTGAAGCTCTTTCATAAGCTCGGTAACAGTGTACTCTAGCTTGTTCATGGAGTAGTTCAGCTTGAAGGTATCAAAAGACTCGGGGAGAGTTTCCAAGATCATATCTATTTTGGTCTCCCCATCAATCTCAGATCCAAAGATCTCCATCTCGTTTAGATAACTAATGATCGGCATCATATGGTCTCTAACGGGAAACCCAGCCTTCATGCGACAGTTCCTAAACTGTTGGATCGCTTGTTGCCTTGCTTGATGCCCTTGCCCTCCAAACATCTCATGGAGATTGTACAACATGTCGGCGGCAGTCTCGATGTCACGATGTTGTTGTTGCAACACATTGTTCATTGATGCCAAGACATAGCACCTCGCAATCTCATCGGATCGGAGCCAAGCCGTCAAGGCGTCTTTTTCCTCTTGTGTCGAATCATCATTCGTTTGAGGACAGGGGGTGGTGAGTACCCATTTGTGCTTGTCCACGGTAAGGACTATGTCGAGGTTACGTTTCCAGTCAACGTAATTTTCCCCTTCGAGTTTGTTCAAGGAAAGGATGATTGAAAGAGGGTTGAGAGACATTATGTTGAAAAGTTGAAACAAGTTTATGATTAGTATTTTGGTTTATGATTTAAGTTTGTTTAAGTTTTTAGGATGAACAAGATAGGAAAAATCCAAAGGTGTTATGAATGAAATGACACTTTACTCCTTCGAGGGAAGGCCGCAACGAGTCTCCTTTCATAAGTATATGACTCATCATTAATGCATAGCCAAGATGTCAATACATCATATTTGACTAGCCACCTTATAAAAAATGTTTGATCACTCACATCATTTCGCATGGCCTCGATGAAGGATTACTAGGGATGGAGTCTAAGTGTGTAACCAACCATTTAGTCCAAGAGATCAACTTTGAAAAAACAATCCACCGAGGGGAGGCCTTGTCTCATTGTCTCACTCTCGGACGTAGCTCATTGAGCAATGATCAGAGCAAAGCGCCGTTGAGTACTCTCATTTAAGAGAGGGCCACGAGGGTGACTCTAAGTCTGGCGACAATTACACTTTTCATTAGTGTTGGGGATCGTGGGTTGTAAACAACAAGTATAACCCCCCCCCCCCCTTTAGTTTTTACAGTTGGCACATCGTCTCTTATAAGTTTGGAAACACATTTCCTAGTTATAGAGCGATAGAGTGGAATTCTAGAAAGGAATCTTAGATCTTCATGTTCAAGGAAGAGCAGTGTTAGTACATAAAGGCACAAGGTACATACTCGGACATTTTCCTATTTTCTATTCGGAAAAGTTCATGAGGCAAGTGTGAACTTCAACTCACTCGAACACTTGAAAGTTTGAGATTACACATCTTTATTTTTTCGGCTTGTCTTCGAGGAGACCTCCCACTCAAATTTTCAAGAGCATATAGATTTTAAACATATGTGATATAGATATAGTTTTGAAAAAACATATATGATTTGGATGACAAAACATTTTCAAGTTTGAAAGTCAAAACGATTTTCAACAATCAAACTAGTTTTTAAAGAAATTCAATTCAAGTAAATTTTTCAAAAATTAAAACATTTTAATATTTCACATTATGTTTACTATCTTATGAAAAACATTTTGCTCAAGGAAATTTTCTCATTAGAGTTCTATAACTCATGGAGTGGGGTCCGAAATCCGGAATTCAAAAAATTCAAAAAAACTGAACTTTCGGAGCAGCCGCGCACCTCGGAGTAAAATCAGCTGGTGGCTCCGACATCCTTTTGACCTATAACCAACGGAATTGGAAAGAGAACAAAAAGACCTTTGATTTGGTTCAAGAATCATTAAATTTCGAATTCTGAGAAGGGAGTTATGCCACTTTTACCGTAGGTTTTTCTCGAGCTCGAAGAAAACTGGAAATAATTAAAGTCCGGATTTGAGTGCAAAAGAATCGAGTGTAACAAAATGTTTTAGAGATTTGTTAAACCTTTTATATGTTTTATTAACATGGTAATAACATAGTATAAAATTAAATAACAACAAACGTAAAATGAAACGAGTAAACAAACAAAACTAGCAAGACAATATAACTAGTCATGAAATTACCCGAAATATCTCAAACTTAATAAAACACGTTTTTCATTATGAAAAAATTAAAAAATTTTAGAACTGATTCTAATGTGTTTTAATAACATCCCAAGGTCATAGAAAATTAACATGATTTTTAATTTAAAGACATTAGCAATAAATTAAAAAAAAAACTAAGAAAACAATTCTAACTTGTCAAAAAACGAGTAATCTTTCGAAGACGATTTTCAAGCTCATAGTTTTAATCATATGTACATGCTTAACTTTCTCCATATCTCTGATACCATTTTTTGGAATAGATCTAGGATTAAGAAAAGTTTAACGCTTCTTCAAGCGGCGGAATTTAAACATTTCTTTAAAACAAGTAAAAACGATTTTTACTAACCTAGAGAAAGAGCAAGCACATGTTATTTTAAATTAAAACTATCTAAAAGCAATTACTCATTTACTAACCTTTATGTAGCTTGATCGTTGAGAAGCTTGTGGAGGTTGAATCTCTCGTCTTCCCACGCAGCTCGCCTTTCTTCGTTCTTCGGGAATTCGAGTAACCACGAAAGTTTCTATCACATAAATCACTCGAGGTAAGAAGGAATTAGTATTTGGGCACTTTTAAACACAACGACTCAAGAACAAGTCTTAGAGTCAAAGAGCTAAAACAAAACGCTAGGTCAAATGTGGACCTAGGTGCCAAAACAAAAACGAAAAGGGAAGAGAGAGAGAGAGAGAAGTGGGCTGCCAAAATTAGAGAGAGAAACTCTCAATCTAAAAAATTTTGGGATGAAAAACAATGAGAATGATGGCTCTATTTATAGGAGAAGGATTACCTTCAAAAGGTAGTTTCCTCTTTTCCATAGAATATCACATATTCATGAGCAAATATTTACTCCCCTTCCTCATTCCACACGTCCAAGGCAAGCTTCTAGAAGCCCTTGGATTTGTTTCCTCTTTTGCTCTCTCCTTGGTTGGCCGTCAATGTTGATTCCTTGTAGAGAAAATTTGTTTCCTCTTTATCTTTTGGCAAGTATCTTCATACATCAATGCACAAAATAATTCCTCTTTCTCTCTATGGTATGAACGAAATGGGTCTTCTAGAAGGAGCTTCTAGATGTTTCTTCATTTGTTCATAACAACATAAGAAAAACCCATTAAGAATTTTCAAGTAAAATTCCATGAAATGAAATTAATCCTCAAGGCCCAATCAAGACCATTATGGCTGAGTGATCCAATCTCATTGTCATCATATGACAATGTCAAAAAATTTATTTATTGACATCCATACCATCCTATGTCTAAAAAGATAAAATTACCCTTTAGACAATTACCCTTTATTGTCATCCTATGAAATCTCTTGTTTTGACTTAGCTTATAGTTTAACTAATCCTACTCGAAATGACTTACGACAATGACCTCATGGATCCAAATAAACAAAGCTTGAGCTAACATACTTGGACTCAAAAGTTCACAAACCTTTTCCAAGTTTAGCTTAATGTCAACTGACTCCACTAAAGAGTTGACACTGAGAATCTCTTGGTTCAAATGAATTTATTTTCTACTCAAGAATTCAACTTAATTGTGATGAGTGGATCCACTGAATATGATCTATGTTTACCTTTCATGAATATCATTAGCTAGATGGGATTTACAAAATTACCATTTTACCATTCTAGCTATTACTTTCTCAACTCCTTTGTCGCTTATGAATAAGTTAAAAACAATGTATTGACGAGGAGCTAACAAGTCACATTGATTCACCCAAAAGAGTCATGACTAGATTTGGACACTGGCCAGTTCATTTATTCACATTCCAAGGAACAAAGCATGAGGTGATATACATTGCATTTCGACAATCATGTACATGAATTCCATATCTATGAGATCTTCACAAAGTTACTCATGACATCTTCATAACTTAGTACTTCACCAATTGGTCCTGTTCCGAATCACATAGTGAATCCGAACTCTGACTTTTTCAAATGAGAATACGTAAGCTATGAAATGACATGTCTCATTTCAGGATTGAGGTAAGCATGATGCAATTCATACGTAGTGACTTCGAGACATAAGAGGTTAAATGGTTTGTTCTTATTTTGTCTCTAGAAGTGCACTGGTCATTTCAGTACCTTCAGAAGATACCTAGAAGAACTATAGAGTCTCCAACGCTCTATGCCCTATAACCAGACATCATACATTCTCTTAACAATCGTACTGAGATCAATAGTCCTTTGATCCTTAGATTGCGAATATATTGTTTTAAGTAAACCATGAAGGGTTTGTTCATGCAAATCTACATTTGTCTCTTCATATGTTGTTAGGTTTTTTTAAGGACTAAAGACTATAGTTTATCATAAAGCTTCAAACAGACAAGGAAGAATGAATGAACGTTTCAACTTTTATTAATAATTCAGCAGTTACAAGCAAGAGTCTTTGTGAGACTTTATTACATCAAATGTACATAAGTAAAGACTACTACTCTTCTTGTGGGCACCATTGACAACAGAGTTCATTTCCTACTTCCACAATTAGTCCCCTATTATATTTAATAAAGGTATTTATTAAATAAACTAAAGTAAATTGCTGTCAGTTCTCAAAAACTGATATTTGGAGGCAGAATTTGTCTTTAAATTTGATTTGAAATTCGCATTAGGCGCTCGAGTAGCATAGGAAGCGTGTCGCGTGGAGCTTGTGCTGAGGGATAGCTCTAGCCCGTCTCTTCGGCTTCTTCAATAGAATCTGTTGGGATTCCTAATCGAGTGGGCAGTTTGAACTGATTGACGTGATTGGCTCTTCAATCGATGCCAATAAATAGAAGGATTGAGGAATTTTATTCTTTTCATCCTCCTATTTTTTATACGGCTTCAGAGAAAATCTTCAGGTGAGTTCTCCATTTTTTTACTTCTCTTTCTAGGAATTTCTTTCCCTTGAATTTCTTCGAAATTTTCTTAGTTCGTCCTTAAATTTTTCAAGCTCGGCCCAGTTTTTCCCAGATTTTTCTAAGTTCAGCTCTGGTTTCTGGTGAGATTCCTGGGTTTGATTTCAACCGAGAATTAAAATGTCGACTCTTGAGAAGTTAGACGAGGTCCCTAGGGATCTGAGATCTCCAACAACTGTTGCCGGTAAGGATTTAGAAGCATAATGCGAAGAGTTTGATATTCCAGAGGAGGTTAGTCTCGCTTTGCCGAGTGATAATTTCAACGCGGGGACTATTCAAGAGGTGTATTGTTGTGTTTATGAAATCTTTTTTAGGGAATGTGGACTTAGATTCCCGATTTCTCTTCTTCAATAAGAATACTTAGATTCCTTTAGGATTTCTATCCCACAAATGTGTCCCAACTTACTTAGGACGATTTCTGTGTTGATAACTCTGACCAAAGAGAGCGAGGTTAATCTGACTGTTATAGATTTAGCTCGGCTCGGTTATGTGAAACGTAACTCAAAACATTCTCCGTCCACCTTTTATCTCACTAAGGCCCCAGGTCGCAACTGTTGGAATCGATCTAGGGTTTAAGAAAATAATTAACGCTTCGGTAAGCGGCGGAATTTTAAAAATTTTCTTTTACAAGTAAAAACGGTTTTTACTAACCTAGACAAAGTGCAAGTACATGTAATTAAAACTAATATGAGCTAAGAAGTTTACTAACCTTTCTTGAAGCTTGAACTTTGAGAAGCTTTTGGAAAGTTTGCAACGCTCGTCTCCCCTCGCAGCACGTCTCTCTTTCTTTCCTCGGCACCTCGAGCAACCACGAAAGTTTCTATCACTAAATCACTCGAAATAAAGGAATTAGTGAGTGGGCACTTTTAAACACTACGACTTAAGAACGAGTCTTGAAGTCGCAGAGCTAAACACTAGGTCGAGTGAGGACCTAGGTGCCAAAACAAGAAAAATCGAAAATAAACTAGAGAGAGAGAGAAGAGGGGCGGCAACCACAAGTTCTAGAGAGAGAAGCTCTCAATCTCTAACTTATGTGGAATGAGAAAACAATGAGAATGAGGGCCCTATTTATAGGAGAGGGGTTAGCCTTAGAAAATAGGAGTTTCCTCTTTTTCCAAGCATTCATGAGCAATCTCTTATTTCCCATTCTCTCCATATGCGCCCAACACATTCATTCCCTTAAGGGATTTGTTTCCTAATTTGTTTCCTCTTCTTTGCTTGTCCTTGCCGCCCATATCCTTTCCTCTTAGAGGAAATTTGTTTCCTCTTTTTCTTTTGGCAAGTATCTTCATACATTTATGCACAAAAATATTCTCTCTTTCCCTTGGGTAGTAGGCGCCCATTTCTCATCTAGAAGGAGCTTCTAGAAGCTTCTTCATTTGTTCATGACAACATGAGAAAGGCCCATTAAGAATTTTCAATAAAATTCTCATGAAATGAAATTAATCCACAAGGCCCAATTAATCATATTATGGCCGAGTGATATTAAGTCATCAAATGAACTTGTCAAAATTTATTGACATCCATTTCATCCTATGTCTCAAAAGACAAGAATACCCTTTTGACAATTTTCGTTCTCGTTTTGACTTAGCTTCCAGTTTAACTATTCCTATCGATGTGATTCGTGACAGTGACCTCATGGACCCAAATGAACAAAGCTTGAGCTAAACACTTGGACTCAAAAGTTCACAAACCTTTTCCAAGTTTAGCTTAATGCCAACTGACTCCACTAAAGAGTTGACACTGAAAATCTTTCGGTTCAAATGAATTTATTTTCTACTCAAGAATTAGACCTAATTATGATGAGCGGATCCACTGAATATTATCTATGTTTACCCTTCATGAATGTCATCAGCTAGTCGGGATTTAGTAAATTACCATTTTACCCTTCTAGTTGTTATTTCCTCAACTCCTTTGTCGCTTGTGAATAAGTTAGAAACAATGTATATGACGAGGAGCTAACAAGTCACATTGTTTCATCCAAAAGAGTCAGGACTCAATTTGGACACTGGCCAGTTCATTTATTCACACTCCAAGGAACAAAGCATGAGGTGACATACATTGCATTTCAGCAATCTTGTACATGAATTCCATATCTATGAGAACTTCACAAAGTTACTCATGACATACTCACAACTTAGTACTTCACCAATAGGCCCTGTTCGGAATCACATAGTGAGTCCGAACTCTGACTTTCTCAAATGAGAATACTAAGGTGTGAAATGGCATGTCTCATTTCAGGATTAAGGTAAGCATGATGCAATTCATACGTAGGGAACTTCGAGACATAAGAGGTTAAATGGTTTGTTCTTATCTTGTCTCTAGAAGTGCACTGGTCAATTCAGTACCTTCGGAAGATACCTAGAAGAACTATAGAGTCTCCAACTCTCAATGCCTCATAACTAGACATCATAGATTCTTCTAACAATCGTACTGAGGTCAATAGTCCTTTGACCCTAAGATTGCGAATATATCGTTTTAAGCAAACTACGAAGAGTTTGTTCATGCAAATCTACATTTGTCTCTTCGTAAGTTGTTAGGTTTGTTTATGGACTAAAAGACTAGGGTTTTATCATAAAGCTTCAGACAAGGAAGATTGAATGAACGTTTCAACTTTTTTATTAATGAATAAGCAATTACAAGCAAGAGTCTTCGTAAGACTATATTACATCAAATGTACACAAATACACACTACTACTCTTCTTGTGGGCACCATTGACAACAAACTCCCACTTGACTCAAAGAAGATGTGAGTAGTCCTTTATGCCTAATCCCTCTCGATGTTGCTCGAAGACCATGTTCGCTAGGGCCTTGGTGAATGGATCTGCCAGAGATCTACTTCACCTCCACGTCTCCGCGTTGCGCGATCTCTCGAATCAAATGGTATTTCCTCGCAATATGCTTAGAGCGCTTATGGCTTCTAGGTTCCTTTGAGCTAGCGACAGCCCCACTATTATCACAATAAAGGGTCATGGGCTCGTCGACGTTTGGAACAACTTCCAAATACTTAAGGAATTTTCTAAGCCATACAGCCTCTTTGGATGCTTCACAAGCAGCCACATATTCTGCTTCCATTGTGGAGTCAGCAATGCAAGATTGCTTCATATTCCTCCACACAACAGCTCCACCATTAAGGATGAACACAGATCCCGAAGTGGATTTCCTGGAATCCTTATCCGCTTGAAAATCGGAGCCGGTATATCCCGTCATAGTCAGGTCAGTACCTGAGTATGTAAGCATCAAGTTCCCAGTTCTTCAAAGATACTTAAGAACATGCTTAACAGCAATCCAGTGCTCGGGTCCAGGGTTGGATTGGAAACGGCTAACTACGCCAACGGCGAAACAGATGTCAGGTCTAGTGCAAAGCATAGCATACATGAGGCTTCCTATGGCAGAGGCGTAAGGAATTTTCCTCATATCTTCAATCTCTTGTGCAGTCTTGGGAGACTGGTCCTTAGAGAGTGAAACTCCATGCCTAAAGGGTGTTTGGCCCTTCTTGGAGTCTTGCATCGAGAAGCGATCCATTACCTTATCAATATAAGATGCTTGAGAGAGCGATAGGGTCCGGTTTTTCCTGTCTCGAAAGATTTGGATCCCCAGAATGTACGCGGCTTCTCTTAGATCCTTCATGTCGAATTGCTTTGCAAGCCAGACCTTAACCTCAGATAACTTACCCATATCATTACCAATGAGTAGTATATCATCGACATATAGTACCAGAAACACAACTTTACCTTTGTGTATTAACTTGTAAACACAAGGCTCATCTATTGACTGTTCAAAGCCAAAGCTCTTTACAGTTTCATCGAATCTAATATTCCATGACCTAGATGCTTGCTTTAATCCATAAATGGACTTAAGCAACTCACAAACCTTGGTCTCTTGACATTCTCCCACGAAACCGTCTGGTTGAGCCATGTAAATGCGCTCGTCAAGATTGCCATTCGGAAAGGCTGTCTTGACATCCATTTGCCAGATCTCATAGTCGAGAGCTGCAGCTATGGATAGGAGTATGCGGATGGATTTAAGCATCGCGACTGGCGAGAAGGTTTCTTCATAGTCAATCCCTTCTTGTTGGGTATAACCCTTCGCCACAAGTCGTGCTTTGAAAGTCTCGACGTTCCCATCAGGACCCCTTTTCTTCTTGTATATCCACTTACACCCTACGGGTTTAATCCCTTCAGGAAGGTCTACAAGTTTCCAGACATTGTTGACATACATCGAGTGCATTTCAACTTTCATGGCATCAAGCCAAAGGTTTGATTCAGAACAAGCCATCGCTTGGCTATAGGAAACATGATCATCCATGTCAGAGACGGCTACAAGAGAGTCTCCATAAGACATGTACCTGTCAGGCTTTTGAGTAGCCCTCCCACTACGTCGAAGTACTACTTGACGAGATTCTGATGAGTTAGGTTGTGTTTCAGTTGGGGTAAGAACAGTTCTTACAGATGAGGTAGAAGCTTCCTCACCCAACTTTTCTTCAAGCACAATTTTGCTTCTAGGTTTTGCATCCTTCATAAAGTCCTCCTCAAGGAAACGAGCATTCGTGCTTACGAAAGTCTTATCGTCCTCGGGACTATAGAAAGTAAAACCTTTGGTTTCCTTTGGATATCCCACAAACAGGCACAATTCTGACCTACTAGCCAACTTGCTAGTCTTTTGCCTCAGCACGTGTGCAGGGCAACCCCAAATTCGGATGCGGCCAAGATTCACTTTACGGCCAGTCCATCGTTCGTAAGGAGTACCAGGAACCGTTTTGGACGGAACTTGGTTCAGAATATAGGCGGCTGTTTCAAGGGCATATCCCCAAAAGGAAAGCGGGAGTGATGAGTAACTCATCATTGATCTAACCATCTCCATAAGAGTTCGGTTTCTTCTATCTGACACTCCATTTTGTTGAGGTGTGCCAGGTCCGGTAAGCTGAGAAGCGATACCTTCTTCTTTAAGAAAGTCATCGAACTCTCCAGACATATACTCACCACCTCGATCAGATCGAAGGGTTTTGATCACTTTGCCAGTTTGCTTTTCCACTAAAGCCCTAAAGACCTTAAATACGTTAAAAGTCTCGGATTTGTGTTTAAGCAAATAGATAAACCCATATCGCGAGTAATCATCGGTGAAGGTAACGAAGTATTCGTATCCTCCACGTGCCTGTTGGCTGAGCGGACCACATACATCAGAATGTATTAGTTCCAGCAACTCAGTGGCTCTTCGACCCTTATCGGAGAAAGGTCGCTTAGTCATTTTTCCTTCTATGTAGGATTCACAAGTAGGTAGTGAACCTATTGCAGAGGCTTGGAGTGGACCGTCCCTCACAAGTCTCTTAATCCTATCTAGACTGATATGACCAAGTCTCAAGTGCCATAGGTGTGTTGATTTTGTTAGATCGGAGGATTCAGAAAGTTTGATCCTCTTTGGCTCCCCAATTAGATCATTATCTATTTCGGTGTCTAAAAGAGAAGGTTTAGTGGGATAGATGTAGAAAAGAGCATTCTTCATACATGCATCAGTGACAAAAGAATTATCGAAATACGAATTCCATTCTTTATGAACTTTAAACAATAATCTTGCTCACGAAGACGAGCAACGGATATTATGTTCTTCCCAAAGGTAGGAACAAAATAAACATTATTCAAGTTTAAAATGCGGTCTTCAAAAGACAGCGTCACGGATCCCACAGCCTTCGCAGACACCAGGCTCTCATCACCCCATTTGAAACAGAACTCGCCTTCCTCTAAGCTTTTGGTTTTCTTGAAACCATTCAAGGAACAACAAATATGGTTAGTAGCAGCGGAGTCAAGAATCCACGTTGATACATTATCAGCTACTAAGCATGCTTCGGTAACTAGTACAATACTATGTTCCTTTGCTTTGAGATAGGCAGGACAGTTCTTTTTATCGGCTTTGTAAGGTCTGTTCTTAGTTCCAGAGGCGGAGGCTTTTTGCTCAGTAGCATGTGCCTCTCCTTGATTCCTCTTTCTCTTAGTGAGACCTATAGCAGTGTGAAGTTCCTCCATAAGCTTGGTAACAGTGTACTCTAGCTTGTTAATGGAGTAGTTCATCTTGGAGGTATCAAGAGATGCGGGGAGAGTTTCTAAGATCACATCTATGACATTCTTCCCATCAATCTCAGATCCTAGGATTTCCATTTTACTCAGATGACTAATGATCAATATCATAAAGTCTCCAATAGGAGTCCTAGCCTTCATGTGACAGTTCATAAATTGTCGAACTGCTTTTTGCCTTGCTTGACTCCTTTGCCCTCCAAACATCTTATGGAGATTGGTGAGCATGTCGGCGGCAGTCTCGATGTCACGATGTTGTTGTTGCAACACATTGTTCATTGATGCTAAGATATAGCACCTTACAATCTCATCGGAGCAGAGCCAGGCCGCTAAGCCGTCATTGTCCTCTTGAGTTGAATCATCATTCGTCAGAGGAGGACACGGGGTGATGAGTACCCATTTGTGCTTGTTAACGGTAGGTATTATGTCGAGGTTACGTTTCGAATCTACGTAGTTTTCGTTTTCGAGTTTGTTCGAGGAAAGAAAGATAGAGAGATGGTTGAGAGACATATTGCCTATAAAAGTTGAAACAAGTTTATGATTAGTCTTTGGTTTAGGATTTAAGTTTTATTAAGACTTTTATAAATTCCAAAGGTGTTATAAACCAAACGATAATTTACTCCCTCAAGAGAAGGCCGCAAAAAATCTCCATTTATAAGTAAATGACACATCATTAATGCTAAGCCAAGATGTCAATACATCTATTTTGACTAGCCACCTTTTAAATTGGTTTGATCACTCACATCCTTTCGCAGAGCCTCAAGGGAGGATTACTAGGGATTGAGCCTAAGTGTGCAACCAACCACTTAGTCCAAAAGTTCAACTTTGAAAAACAATCCCCCAAGGGGAGGCCTTGCCATCATCGTCTCATTCTCGGACGTAGCTCATTGAGCAATGATCGAAGCAATAACGCCTTGGAGTACTCCCATTTAAGTGAGGGTCGCAAGAGCGGCTCTTAGTCCCACGTTAATTGCTTCTTTCATTAGTGTTGGGGATCGTGGATTACAAACAACAAGTATAACCCTCCCACTTAGTTTTTGGAATTGGTTCATCGACTCTTATAAGTTCGGAAACAGATTTCCTAGTTAGAGAGCGACAGAGCGGACAACTAGAAGAGAATCCTAGATCGACATGTTCAGAGTAGTATTAGTGCATAAAGGCACAAGGTACATACTCGATCTTTTCCTATTTTCTATTTCGGGAAAGTGCGTGAGGGAAGTGTGAACCTCAACTCACTCGAACACTTGAAAGTTTGAGATTACACATCTTTTTATTTTTCGGCTTGTCTACATGGAGACCTCCCACTCAAATTTTCAAGAGCATATAGATTTTGAACATATGTGATATAGATATAGTTTTGAAAAAATTTTGAAAACTTATTTGATTTGGATGACAAAATATTTTCAAGTTTGAAAGTGAAAACGGTTTTTCAAATTTCAAACTAGTTTTGTAAAAACTCAATTTCAATTAAACTTTCAAAAATCAAAACATTTTAATCTTACACATCATGTTTATAATCATATGAAAAACATTTTTGCTCAAGAAAATTTTCTCATTAGAGTTCTATAACTCATGGTAGTGGGGTTTGAAAATCCGGATTTCTAAAAAACTGGAGTTTCAGACAGCCGCGCACCTCGGAGTAAAATAGCCATATCTGGCGGCTCCGATGTCCTTTTGAGCCGAAACCGGTGGCATTGGACAGAGGACAGACAGAGCTTTAATTTGATTCAAGAATCATTAAATTTCGATTTCTGAGCAGAGAGTTATTCCACTTTTAATCCGGGTTTACTTCAGCTCGAAGAAAAAGAAATAATTAAAGCTTGGTCCTTTTTAGGTGCGAAAAAGAATCGAGTGTAACGGAACGTTTTATGAAGGTTGTTAAAGCTTTTATTTGTGTTTTATTAGCAAGGTAATAACATGATATAAAAGAAATAACAACAAGCATAAAACGAATACGGTAAATAAAAGAAACTAGAAAGACAAGGTAACTAGTCACAAAATTTACCGAAATTTCTCAAACCTTTAAAACACGTTTTTCAATATAAAAAAATAAAAAACTTTTAGAACTGATTCTAATGTGTTTTAAAAACATCCCAAACTCATAGAAAATCAACATGCTTTTTAATTTAAAGGCAAGAGCAATAAATTAAGAAAAAAATCTAAGATTACAATTCTAACTTGTCACAAAATTAGTAAACTTTCGAAAACAATTTTCAAGCTCATAATTTTAAATACATGTACATGCTAATCTTTGACCATAGCTCTGATACAATTTGTTGGAATCGATCTAGGGTTTAAGAAAATAATTAACGCTTCGGTAAGCGGCGGAATTTTAAAAATTTTCTTTTACAAGTAAAAACGGTTTTTACTAACCTAGACAAAGTGCAAGTACATGTAATTAAAACTAATATGAGCTAAGAAGTTTACGAACCTTTCTTGAAGCTTGAACTTTGAGAAGCTTTTGGAAAGTTTGCAACGCTCGTCTCCCCTCGCAGCACGTCTCTCTTTCTTTCCTCGGCACCTCGAGCAACCACGAAAGTTTCTATCACTAAATCACTCGAAATAAAGGAATTAGTGAGTGGGCACTTTTAAACACTACGACTTAAGAACGAGTCTTGAAGTCGCAGAGCTAAACACTAGGTCGAGTGAGGACCTAGGTGCCAAAACAAGAAAAATCGAAAATAAACTAGAGAGAGAGAGAAGAGGGGCGGCAACCACAAGTTCTAGAGAGAGAAGCTCTCAATCTCTAACTTATGTGGAATGAGAAAACAATGAGAATGAGGGCCCTATTTATAGGAGAGGGGTTAGCCTTAGAAAATAGGAGTTTCCTCTTTTTCCAAGCATTCATGAGCAATCTCTTATTTCCCATTCTCTCCATATGCGCCCAACACATTCATTCCCTTAAGGGATTTGTTTCCTAATTTGTTTCCTCTTCTTTGCTTGTCCTTGCCGCCCATATCCTTTCCTCTTAGAGGAAATTTGTTTCCTCTTTTTCTTTTGGCAAGTATCTTCATACATTTATGCACAAAAATATTCTCTCTTTCCCTTGGGTAGTAGGCGCCCATTTCTCATCTAGAAGGAGCTTCTAGAAGCTTCTTCATTTGTTCATGACAACATGAGAAAGGCCCATTAAGAATTTTCGATAAAATTCTCATGAAATGAAATTAATCCACAAGGCCCAATTAATCATATTATGGCCGAGTGATATTAAGTCATCAAATGAACTTGTCAAAATTTATTGACATCCATTTCATCCTATGTCTCAAAAGACAAGAATACCCTTTTGACAATTTTCGTTCTCGTTTTGACTTAGCTTCCAGTTTAACTATTCCTATCGATGTGATTCGTGACAGTGACCTCATGGACCCAAATGAACAAAGCTTGAGCTAAACACTTGGACTCAAAAGTTCACAAACCTTTTCCAAGTTTAGCTTAATGCCAACTGACTCCACTAAAGAGTTGACACTGAAAATCTCTCGGTTCAAATGAATTTATTTTCTACTCAAGAATTAGACCTAATTATGATGAGCGGATCCACTGAATATTATCTATGTTTACCCTTCATGAATGTCATCAGCTAGTCGGGATTTAGTAAATTACCATTTTACCCTTCTAGCTGTTATTTCCTCAACTCCTTTGTCGCTTGTGAATAAGTTAGAAACAATGTATATGACGAGGAGCTAACAAGTCACATTGTTTCATCCAAAAGAGTCAGGACTCAATTTGGACACTGGCCAGTTCATTTATTCACACTCCAAGGAACAAAGCATGTGGTGACATACATTGCATTTCAGCAATCTTGTACATGAATTCCATATCTATGAGAACTTCACAAAGTTACTCATGACATACTCACAACTTAGTACTTCACCAATAGGCCCTGTTCGGAATCACATAGTGAGTCCGAACTCTGACTTTCTCAAATGCGAATACTAAGGTGTGAAATGGCATGTCTCATTTCAGGATTAAGGTAAGCATGATGCAATTCATACGTAGTGACTTCGAGACATAAGAGGTTAAATGGTTTGTTCTTATCTTGTCTCTAGAAGTGCACTGGTCAATTCAGTACCTTCAGAAGATACCTAGAAGAACTATAGAGTCTCCAACTCTCAATGCCTCATAACCAGACATCATAGATTCTTCTAACAATCGTACTAAGGTCAATAGTCCTTTGACCCTAAGATTGCGAATATATCGTTTTAAGCTAACTACGAAGAGTTTGTTCATGCAAATCTACATTTGTCTCTTCGTAAGTTGTTAGGTTTGTTTATGGACTAAAAGACTAGGGTTTTATCATAAAGCTTCAGACAAGGAAGATTGAATGAACGTTTCAACTTTTTATTAATGAATAAGCAATTACAAGCAAGAGTCTTCGTAAGACTATATTACATCAAATGTACACAAATAGACACTACTACTCTTCTTGTGGGCACCCTTGACAACAGCAACGTTATAGAAGGTCTCCCCGGAAAAAATCTTTACTAGAGAATGAGATATTTTTTATTTCGAGCTTAACGAGCACTCGGTCGGTTCATTTCACCTTCATCTTCGGACGGAGTGGGTATCATCACCCAGAAATTTCAACTGAGTTGAGCTTACTTTGCAAGAATCAGATGTACTTTTCTTTATATTTACTTAGTCTTTCGTCCTTGCAGCTAAGCTTGGAGCACCAAAGCCGAACAAAAGAATTCGAGGACAAGCTTGTCGCGCTGCGAGTTGGTAATTGTGAATGGAAGCATTTCAGATCATCTCGATTCTTTACCGCGGGTTATTGGCCGAGGTCGAGCTTGGTCCCAATATCATACCTTGGTAGGTATCGTATTTTTGCTACTTTGTTTAATTTCATTATTATGATTGTTTGGTTAATCATGAAGCGGATTCCTAGTGACTGGTAAGGATAGTGCGAGCACCTCAATGGATGACGACATCGATTACGTCGATGAGAATAAGAGGTTTAGGCAAGTCAAGAAAGAGGCTCAGAAGAGTTTGACTCCCAAAGCTAGCGAGGGCTCAACTGCCAGCTCGTCGACACCGGCTGTGGAGGAGATTGGAGAAGTCTGGCGGGCTTCGAGCTCGTCTATTATGGTGGGCAACGATCGGTTTGATGATGGTGCCAAGGTGACCAGGGCCGAGAAGATTGCTAGAGGAGAAGGAAAGGAAAGAAGATAAAAGATTGAAGATGGAAGAGAAAAAGAAAGAGGAGAAGAAGTAGTATGGCGAGGAGAAAAGGAAGAAAGAGGTCGAGAGGGAGGAAGATAAGGAGCGAGCCGAGAAAGAGCATGATAGAAAGGTAAAGGCAAAGTTGCCGAGGTCGAGCACGATGAGGCCGCCCTTCCGGCGGATGCTTTCGGGAAGTAGGCTGCGCCTAAAAGTGGCTCTCTGACATCGTCAGGGCCCTTTTCCACAGGTTCGGATTTGGTTTCGAATTTGAAACCGAACAAAGTGGTGATCCACTTCGAACGTGATCATGGAATCTATGAGGATGCGAGCTCGTCGCCGTTCTTACTTCGGCATATTCAGTATCCTACTACGCCTTTGGGCAATGTGAGGTCTCTGAAGGGCGCGAATATCTACAGGGGGATGTCGCTCGCGAGGTATTGTACTTTGCTTGTTTCCTTTTGGTGTGAGCTGCCTCTTTTTCGATGTGTGCCTACTTTGACATGTGTATTTTTGTAGTATCAAGCCTAGATCAACAAAGGGGTTTACGTATACGAATATAAGATCCTTCAGGCTTAGAAGAAGATTCGTGAGATGTCCAAATTGCATGATAGAACTGACGGGCTTGTGGCTAAATTCGCCTCCCTGGGTGAAAAGCTCGAAGAGTGCAAGGCCGAACTGGCCTATAAGGATGCCGAGCTCAAAGAAGCTGTTGTCAATCATCCATCTTTCAAGGACATGACTCTGGGGGTTAAGATGTCTCACGCCGAGCTGGAGGGTAAGTTCCATGAACTTAGCATTTCTACAACTCAAGTCAAGGAGCTAGACTGGTTGCCTCCTTGGAAAAGTGAATGCTCATGTGGCCTAGCTTCATCGCGGCGCGCAGGTGATCAAGGCTAAGGCTACTAGGTCGGGGAGAAAGGTAGCTGTTGTCGCACGAAAATGAACAACTATTTAAAACCTCGGGCGGTTCGATCCAAGGCCGGACCAAGTGATCGCACCCGGGCCAAGAGTGTGAACTCGATAGTCTCGAGCTAGGGTTTTCTCCGATCAACCCGCCTCTCGGGAGAGGTAGGGGGCGAGGAGGAGGAGTGACCGTGCCTTGGTTGTCGGCTGCCTACGTACCCGTGCGTGGGATCAGGTCAGAACGTAGTTCAAGCGTGTGAGACGCAGTATGAGGCGCGGAGCCTTGGTGGAGAGGCGTGCTCGACGAAGGAGACGAGGCGCGGAGGAGTCCTCGGCGACGTCTCAGAACTTCGGAGATCGCGTATGCGAGAGAGAATGTGTGTTTTCTCTCTTTTGGAGACGTGGAAGACTCTAAGTCAAGAGTTCCTTGTTGTGGCGGAGATTCCGGACGCGTAGGCGATTCCTAGTTGGAAATGCCGGACGCGTAGGCGATTTCTTGTCAGAAATGGCGGACGCGTCTAGGGTGCTAGACGCGTAGGCGATTTTCGGTCGAAAACCTTTAGAGCGCTCGTGGGCTCAAGATTAATCGTTCGATCAAGAGAGGCGGCACTCGGGAGTCCCCGGAAAGTGCTTCAGAATCTCTGAGAACGAGAAATCGAGGAGAATTCGCTTCAGGCCAAGGATGGCATCCAGAGAAGCGGAGAGAAGTCTCAAGTTCCTTGAGAATGAATGGGATGGGATTTCCCCTCAATGAGAGAGGGTATTTGTAGGTGTTTGGGGGCCTTAGAAGGCTTCTTTTTCGTCCATGTGGGACTAGGAACGCGCGTGCCATCAAATGGAGGCGCACGGCGCGCGCGGCGCACAAAGAGCGGCGCACAACGCGCGGCGCGCGGGTCATCTAGCGCGGCGCGCGGGTCACTGGACGCGGCGCGCACCTGCATGGCGCGGCGCGCACCTGCATGGCGCGGCGCGCTGACCTGATGGTGCGGCGCGCTGCTTGCTGCGCGGCTGGCCGGCGCAGCGTGCTGTGCGCGCGGCGAATGGCTCGTCTTGCCGGACTCTTGCGGGCCTTTAGGGGTCTTCGAATACCATTCTCCCCACGCGAAATATGAAGGTTTCCACTTGACGAGAGTGACTCGACTCGAGGAGCGAAGCTCGACTCGAGGAGACTGACTCAAGGCTCGACTCGAGGAGACTGACTCAAGGCTCAACTCGAGGAGCGAAGCTCGACTCGAGGAGACTGACTCAAGGCTCGACTCGAGGAGCGAAGCTCGACTCGAGGAGACTGACTCAAGGCTCAACTCAAGGAGCGAAGCTCGACTCGAGGAGACTGAATCAAGGCTCAACTCGAGGAGCGAAGCTCGACTCGAGGAGACTGAATGAAGTCTCAACTCGAGGAGCGAGGCTCAACTCGGGGAGCCGACTCAAGTCTCGACTCGAGGGGCTAGGCTCGACTCAAGGGGTCAAGAGTTTGGGCGAGGGCTTGAAGACTTGCCGCTCTTCAGGACCTCCGGCCTGACCATCGGCCCTTTGAGCGACGTGCCTTCTTGGCGTCTCGGGTTTTCCGAAAACGACCGACAACAGTAGCCTTTGCGAAGTACAAGAGCATCATTGCCAAATATCGCGATCATCTCGCTGCTTGGGACAAAAAGGCCAAGATCTAGCGAAAGCTAGACCAGTGTCGTGCTGCGGTCGGAGTGCTTAAGGACGTGGTACAGAATGAGCTCGAAGACGCTCCTGGCGACTTGCAAGAGGCCAAGGATGACATCGACAAATTCACCTCGGCTATTTCTGTTGAGCCTCTTCCTTCTCTTACGGATGTTGAAGACGTTATCTTCACTCGGTATTCTGAGAGGGTGTTTCCTGATTACCTTCCTGAGGATGTGTCCGTAGGGATGGAGATCGATCAGTATGGATCAAATTTGGCGTGACAGAGCTCGGCTCTTGCGGGCATTGCTGAGGAGCCCGAGGCTTGCTTGTATCCGATTGAGGCGGAGGCGGATGTGACCCTGTCTAACGGGCCAGTTGTGGGTGCGCAGTGATCAGGGTCAAATTTCACCAGCTCTTTCCAATTCTCTTGAACAATTTTTTTCGTTTCTTCTTGAGCACTTTGTCTTTGGGAGAAACTGCTTTATTATTGTATGTTTGTAATAATAATTTTTGGGTAAGGCGAGTACGGCCATGAGGTCATACTTTGGAACCTTTACTCGGTCGTCCAACCGGCTGAATTTATCTATCTCTCTTTTTTTTGGATATATTTTGTCAAGTATTTCAGTTCGACTTTATTGCTTTTCCGACTTGAAATGCTTGTTTTTTTAAAGGGAAATTTGTTAAGTATTTCAACTCGATTTTCTCACATCATCGATCTGCAATGCTTTATTTTCAAAATAAAATTGGTTAAGTATTTCAGCTCGACTTTTTCACTTCGTCGATCTGAAATGCTTTATTTTCAAAATGAAATTGGTTAAGTATTTCCGCTCGACTTTCTCACATCGTCGATCTGAAATCCTTTCTTTTCAAAATGAAATTTGTTAAGTATTTCAGTTTGACTTTCTCTCTTCGTCGATCTGAAATTCTTTATTTTCAAAATGAAATTGGTTAAGTATTTCAGCTCGACTTTCTTACTTTGTCGATCTGAAATGCTTTATTTTCAAAATGAAATTGGTTAAGTATTTCAGCTCAACTTTCTCACTTCGTCAATCTCAAATGCTTTATTTTCAAAATGAAATTGGTTAAGTATTTCAACTCGACTTTCTCACTTCGTCGATCTGAAATGCTTTATTTTCAAAATGAAATTTGTTAAGTATTTCAGCTCGACGTTCTTCGTCGATCTGAATTTTTTTTTCAAAATGAAATTGGTTAAGTATTTTAGCTCGACTTTTCACTTCGTTGATCTAAAATGCTTTAATTTCAAATTGAAATCTGCTAAGTATTTCAGCTCGACTTTCTCACTTCGTCGATCTGAAATGCTTTATTTTTTAAATGAAATTGGTTAAGAATTTTAGCTTGACTTTCTTACTTTGTCGATCTGAATTTTTTTTTTGTTTAAAACAAAATTGGTTAAGTATTTAGGTCCGATTTTATCAGTGCCAGCCCGAAAATTCTTGTATATATTGCCGTGTTTGTTTTGATACGCTGGAACTTACAAAGTATCCGAACGACCTCGTTTCTTGGTGGTGATCCGAATATTTTACGGCCTCAGCGCCTACGGGTGTTGGGAATATTGCCCACTTGAAGATAATGAATAAATGATTACTAAATTCGATAATAAGATTACTTTATTAGCATTATATGATTAGTGGGTTGAGTTCTAAACAATTAGAATCAATAACAACTATCTTCCATAGCCTCCGTATTAAACTGAGTCACGTGCTAGGCACCTGAGTTCGGGCGGTGTGCTAAAACGAGGTCGATGACTGATATACGCCTGGAAAGCTATATCTAAAGACATATATGTGGAACATATAGGTGAGGCTGATCACTATGTGGGAGCATTCTACACTTGTGGTAAGTGTACGACTTGGATAGGTCTTGGTTGTAGATGTGTCATTTAAGGACCGTTACGACACACTAACCGATGCCGCTTTGATGGTCACAGTGAGACTTGATCTAAATCCTGAAGTGATCATGGACACTGGGTTATGTTACTGAGCTCTTTGACTCATTCGCTAAAAGGCTATTCATGCTAATCACAGCTTATGTCTTGGGAGTTTTCTCAGAGCATAATCCGAGTGGGAAGTGATTTACAGATACGAAATCCAGCCTTCCTGAAAGAAGGTTAATGTTCACTCACCTAAGGGTTGATTCCAGAACCGATAGATTGCTAGCACTTTCGAAGTAAGTAACGTTCGAAAGAATCTTTCGCTGGGGAAGCAACAATGCTTAGGGCTGATATGTATCAAGAGAAGTATAACGGAAAAATTGACTTCTCTTGACACGGGTCGAACCTGGAGGATCTTGATCACGAACTGACTATATCAGTGGACACTCGTCACGGTGAGTAAATATAATTCTAGTATAAAGGAGAGTTCAGTCTTGGCTTACAAGGTGGAGTATTTGACCAAGATTAAACGAATCGATGGAAAAAGAGAAAGAACTATTACTAGGTCCATAGTCCCCGATTCGGCTCTGATAAAGGCGGATAAGAACTTTCGTATAATAATGTTTATCATTATTAATCTCACTTGCTGTAATTGTGATTGACAGCATTAATTCTGGAAAACGGGTATTCGCATAATTAAATAAATATTTATGGTAGAATTGTTTATTTATTGTTTGATCAAGTAAATAAAAAATTATTAATTATTTGTTTGTTGTTGGACCAAGTAAATAAATGATTAATTGAGTTTTACGCAATTGGGCCTTGCACAAAATATGAAAATCGGATTTTGGAATTTTGGCACTAGGGTTTGCGCAAATCCCCCCTTGGCCGTGTGCCTAAAATTCGAATTTTATAATATTGGTATATACCAATATTTTCTCTTTAGTTGTTTAAATAAAGGAGAGAGAAAAATATAAGATATTGTCATATATTTTCTCCTTATTTACAGGAAAGTATTTAGGAGAATATATGAGAATATATTATTCTCCTTTATTCTCTCACTAAATAAAATATTCTCTATTTAAATAGAGAATAATATCCCATAGATATTGATCTGATGAATGAGAGAAAAAGTAGGATTCACTTGTTGAGATCCAAGGGCCTAGATTTAATCCACTAGTGTGAACACAATAAAAGGAAATAAAATATTCTGGAAAATTCTATGAATATCTCCTTTTTATAACTATAATAGGGGTTCATGAGAAGGCAAAAACAAGCAATTTTTTTGTGAAAATTTTGTGCATCCTAGCCTCTCTTTGGCCGTGCATTTGCCTCTCCCTCCCCTCGGAAATTCGTTTCCATTCTTAGTAAAATAAGAGAGAGATCTCGAAACACCTAGTTTCGTGATATAGTGAGATAAAGACTGTGCCCACTCATCTTTCTTATTCGTCTCGGAGATTACGTTTCGGAAGACTAAGATGTCATCCTCGAGTCCTTCATCAAGACGACGCAAGGAGTACGCGATTGGTTTAGGAGCGTTCTGTAGCTGAACCGAAAATCAATGTAAGTATTCGTTTTTCGCTCAAATCGGTTGCTTGATAAATATGCTCTCGTGAATTAAATTAATTAAACATAACTAGATCTTGTTAATTATAACCATAATTTAATTAGCTTATGATCAGCGTAATTAATTATTTTTCCGCATTAATATGTTTATATGGTGGAATCATCTCAAACGAGTCGCATCAGAACTATTGTTCGTGTCTGATGCGCACTCGATTCCACAACAACGGGAATCCAGTTGCGGTTCGATGTTCCTGTGTCATTTTACAATGCATATCGAAGCAGTGTCGCTTCTTATGGACGTTCTTTGATTGCATTGAGAGCCTCGATGCTCGTAGGAATTAAAGGTTATGTCTCTGTCCCTTGCATAGATTTATAATCCGGTAAGGTATTTTTGGTGACAGCACCTTGGTGGGATCAAGAGTTTGTTACTCGGCGCAGATGAAGTCGATGCTATTTAGGGCGATTTGGGGGGCTAGACCTTGTGGACAAAGTTGCCTACATACCCAATGAATGTGATCAAGCCGTGACGTAATTCGAGTATGGGGTCTACATTATCAAACGTAGTATTTTTTAGGTTTATGATGTTCCAAGACCTTAAAAAGGGGTTCCCGCTTAGGGTCTCAAGTTCATAAACTCTTGGGTGGACCACTTTTGTTACACGATATGGTCCTTCCAAATTTGCTCCTAATTTTCTGGCATTGGATTCCGCGGTGTTCTTGAAGACTTTCCAGAGATCTACGTCTCCAATATCAAATTACGAGGACATAAGTTCTTGTTGTAGTACCTAGAAATATCTTACCGATAAAGTGACATTCTAATTAAAGCCTGCTCTCTCATTTCTTCAACTAAGTCGAGGGAGTCAAAGAGTGCTAGGTTGTTGGCATCTTCATTTTCGTGGGCGTACATTGTCCTGATAGTTTGGACTTCATGCTCCATGGGTATCACCGATTCGACACCATATACCAGTGAGAAGGGTGTCTCTCCGATAGGACACCTTCGACTGGAGCGATAGGCCCAAAGTGTTCCTGGGAGTTTGTCGGCCCATCGACCTTTCTTAGCGTCAAGTCTCTTCTTGAAAGAGCTTACTATTGTTTTGTTGCCGGCTTTGGTGTGGCCATTGCCTTGAGGATATCTTGGTGCTGACATTCTAAGTACAATTCCTTGGTTGAAGCAGAATTGTCTAAACCTTTTAGATATAAATTGAGCGCCGTTGTCGGCGACAATCTCCTGTAGCGCTCCGTACCAACATACGATATTTTTTCAGATGAAAACCTGAACATCACTGTCCTTAATTAAGGGAAAAGCTTCTGTTTCTATCCATTTCGAAAATAGTCAGTTCAGTACTAGAAGGAACTTTAGTCCTCCCGGGGTAGTAGGCATTGGCCCTACTATATCCATTGACCATTTCATGAATGAATATGGTGCCGAGATCGAAGATAGTTCTTCGGCTGGATGTTTGATGTTAGGGGCATGTTTATGGCATCTTTCGCAGCGTCGAGAGTGCTTTTTGCAATCTTCGACCATTGTGGGCCAGAAATACCATTGCCTCTTAATTTTGATAGCTAAAGCTCTTTCTCTGGGATGGTTTCCGCATTCTCGTTTATGAACTTCAGAGAGGATGCATGTCGATTCGTTTTTCTAAATGCATTGAAGAGAGGAGCCGACAAAACTTCTTTTAAAAAGACTGCCATCGAATATGCAAAATCTGCTTCAAAAATTTGTTTTAGCTTGTGTCTTTTTTGCTTTTGTTAGGGGCGTCCCCATTGGTGATGTATTTCAAAATCTCTTCTCTCTAGTCCCCCGCTTCTATTGTCATTATTGAATCAATGTTAATGGCTATAGAAGGTTGTTTGATTGCCTCGACTGCGATGATCCTAGCGAGTCCTGGGTCTGACGTTAAAGCTAATGCTGTCAATACGTCAGCAAATGTGTTATCTCCCCTAGGGATACTTGTGAGTTCGAAGATTTTGAAGTTCTTTGCCAGATCTCATACTCTTTTCACATAGGTTTCCATGCATTCATCTCGCGTTTTGAACTCTCTGCTAAACTGATTGGCGACGAGCTGCAAGTCGCAGTATGCATTCACTTTCTTGGCTCCATATATAGGCTTAAGCCAGTTGCCTTCCTGCGATAAGGGCTTCATGCTCGGCTTCATTATTTGAGGCAGTGAAGTGAGTCAAAATGATTGCTCGATTACCTCACCGTGGGGTGATAATGTGTATTCCTACTCCGGAACCTTGTTTCGAAGAGGCACCATCCACATTCAAAGTCCAAACACCATCGTCGAGTTTGGCTTTGGGTTCATCTCTTGGCAATTTTATAAGAAAGTCGGCCAAGACTTGTGACTTGGAACATGTTCTTGCCCGAAATTCATGTCATACTCGCTGAGTTCTATTGCCTACTTTGTCAATCGTCCGAATTGGATTGGGTTGTGAAAGAACATCCTTAGTGGCTGGGTTTTCATTACGATGATCTTATGTGACTGGAAATATGGTCTCAGTTTCCTATCGGCAGTGACTACGGCTAGAGCCAGTTTTTCCATGGCTGGGTATCTTGTTTCGGCGTCGACTAGGGATTTACTTATATAAAATACCAAATTTTGGTCTCCTCGATCCTCTCATACCAATACGCCACTTACGACCGCATGGGATACTGTGACGTATAGGTAAATGGGTTCTCCGTTTATAGGCTTAGCCAAAATTGGAGGGGTTGCCAGATATTCCTTGAGCTGAGAAAATGCTTCTTCCCATTTTTTGTTCCACTCGGATTTTTTTATTACCTTTGACTAAGCTATAAAAAGGCAAGCACTTATCGGTTGAACGTGATATGAATCGGTTCATGTTGCGATCCTCCCGGTTAACCTTTGCACTTCTCGGCGATTATGAGGCAACATCATACTTCTCAATGCATTAAGCTGGTCGGCGTTAGCCTCGATTCCTCATTGTGTGACTAAGTAACCGAGAAATTTTCCCGAAGAAACCCTAAATGAGCACTTAGTGGGGTTTAACTTCATTTGATACTTGTTTAGTATCTCGAAGCATTATTCTAAGTGTGCGACGTGATCAATTTTTTGGAGCGATTTGACTAACATATCATCGATGTAAACTTCCATGTTTTTTCCGATCATTTCGGTAAACATTTTCTTTACAAGTCGTTGGTATGTGGCGTTGGCTTTATTTAGACCGAAGGGCATTACTTTGTAACAGTAGATCCCTTGGTTGCTGATGAAAGCTGTTTTCTCTTGGTCGTCGGGGTGCATTAGGATTTGGTTGTATCCTGATAATGCGTCCATGAATGAGAGCATTTTGTGCCCCGCCGTGGCTTCGACGAGCTGATCGATGTGTGGTAGAGGGAAGCTATCCTTAGTACAAGCTTTGTTCAAATCGGTGAAGTCGATGCAAATGCGCCACTTACCGTTATTTTTCTTTACCACGACCGTATTGGCTAGCCAGTCCGAATATTTCATCTCCCGGATTGATCCTGCCTTTAGTAGTCGTTCCACTTGATTGTTGATAACTTTGGCCTTGTCTGGACCTAGTTTTCTTCTTTTTAGTTTTACGGGCTTAAAGCTTAGGTCGACGTTGAGTTGATGAGACGCGACCTTGATGCTTATGCTTTGCATGTCTTCTTTCGTCCATGCGAACATGCTTTTGTTTCTTTTTAAGAAGGTTATGATTTCCTTTCTAAGGCTCCCTTTTAGCTCGGCTCCGATTCCTATGCAATGGTCGGGATTGGTGCCATCGAGCTAAACTTGGGTGGTTAATTCGAGGCGGGGAGAATCATGTTCTTCCAAACATTCTTTTTCCGTCTCTCCATTTTGAGGAGGGACAGTGTCGGCGATGGTCATTAATTGCTGTTACCGGTCCATTCCGGCCCGGTACGGCAACGACAACATATGGCGGCTTCCCCGAGTCTTGCCCGGCGCACGGCCACCTCAGAGCCGGCCATGGCCCCCACGGCCGAGTCAGAGCCGGCCATGGCCGAGTCAGAGCCGGCCATGGCCTCCATGGCCGAGTCAGAGCCATCCATGGCCGGGTCAGAGCCGGCCATGGCCCCCACGGCCGAGTCAGAGCCGGCCATGGCCGAGTCAGGGCCGGCCATGGCCTCCACGGGGCCTTGGGTCTGACCGTCTGCGACTCCTAAATCGTTGTCCGAAAAACTGCGACAACATTTTGGCGCTAGAAGGAGGGGATCTCTCGACCTTGACGACGCATTTCCTCTACCAGTTTTCTCCCTTTGTTCTCACGACTCTCGAGAGATGAGTCACATTCCCACCACCTCCGCGGGTACCCGAGCGACGAGCTCGAGGTACGGCCTTCGACGCCTCGCACATCGTCTTGAAGGGCAACCTCGCGATAGCGAGAGCCAGCCCCAAGACCCGATGAATGACCCCGAGGCCGAGCTCCGAGAGGACACGGCCCGGCGGCTCGCGGAGCTCCTTGACCGCCCCGGCGTCGACGGTACGCTCATAGCTAACCTCCTCGGCTATGACATTGAGGATAGGTCCGCCCAAGACGACTCTGACCCCGACTATGTGGGGGAGTCAAGGACCAATGAGGCAACGCCCAGCCTTGCCCCTTCACGGCCCGAGAGGTCTAACGATGCTTTGGCCGGGCCGTCGCACCTGGCACGACAGCAGGCGCGGTCACATTCCCGAGGACTCGCCCACTCGGTTTCAAGAGGCGGCCGGACACGGCCCCTCGCCGAGGAGAGAGCGACTCTGGTGGATGATGGGGCCGATAGCCGGAGCGCTCGCCGGACGGTCCGACCAAGGGCGACCTCGCCCCGCCACGCGCCGAGTGTGGACCTTAGAGAGCGCCTGACGGCGCAGAGAAACTCCCGAGGGAAGGATCTCCGCCAAAGGCTAAACTCTCGAAGGGACGCGCTCCCCGCCGTAACTCTCGGCCGGCCTCAGGCCAATGTCGTGGACCAAGCGTCCAACGAACGCCAATCGGTGACTCCCGTGGCCCCGACGGTCGGCCCTGCTAACGGGCTTGACATGGTCACGATGATTCAGAGCCTCCAAAATCAAATCATCGAGATGAGGGAGTCAGGGAGGCAAAGGCCGTACGGAGGGATCGAGGAATCATACTCTCCCTTCGCCGCACAAGTCCTCGCGCAACCATGCGTGGGAAACTTCAAGTTACCGTCCATTCCCCCCTACGATGGACGTACGGACCTCCACTTCCACGTCCAACACTATGAGATGTGGATGACGATGCAAGGGCAGACAAACGCCACCCTCTGCCAAGCCTCAGCCTGACCCTCACAGGGTCGGGGTTTGAGTGGTTCCGAAGTTTGAGGCCGGGGAGCATCTCGTCTTTCCGGGCCTTACGAGAGGCGTTCCTTGCCCGATTCGCCACCCTCGTGGCACAAAAGAAACCAAAGACCCACCTCCTCTCTGTCCGACAAGGAAGAGACGAGACGCTGAGACAATACCTCGCTCGCTTCACTGAGGAGTCTCACAAGGTCGAAGGGTTCGACGACAGAGACGCCATCACGGCGATCACTGAGGGAGTCCGCACGAGCGACTTCCTCAAATCTATTGTTGGCAAAGTTCCACGGGACATGGCGGAGCTAATGGCGAGAGCCCGCACATACATGGGAATCGAGGACTATCTCGACGGCCGAGATGGCCGAAAGTCAGGAGGATAGGGGAGTCGCCGCCGCGACGATCAAGACGGAGATCGCCCCGACCCTCGAAAGAGGAGGAATAAGGGAAGCCAGGCCCCTAACGGCCGTTCCCTCCCTGGGCCGAGGCCGCCACATGTCGATAGCTTCCGAAAGTTCTCGACATTCACTCCTCTGAACACTTCGCCGGAGCGGATCCTGGCTCTGCACCGTGACAAGATGGGGAGTCCAACCCCTCTCACGAAGGATCCCGCCAAGAGGGATCAAAGTAAGTACTGTGACTACCATCAGGATCATGGGCATCTGACATCCGAATGCTACCAACTCAAGCGTTAGATTGAGGCCCTGATTCAAGATGGGAAACTGAAAGAATACGTCCTTAGAACTATCGGGACGGCCGCGGCACACGGAGGCCACCCGCGGCAAGAAAAGAAAGGTCCGGCGACGGTGACAGTCACGGACCGCGCGGCAAACGAAGAACCGGAGAGCTCACAACTTCACATCGTGGGTGCGATCTTGGGCGGCCCGGAGTTCGGAGACTCGGCCACGGAGAGGAAGAAGTACGTGCGCGAAGTTTCCCAAGGGAAAATAGCACACTACATCAACCACACGTACGAGGCCCCTCCTCCGACCCCGTTCGAATCCATGTTCTTCACCGGCCAAGAAGCGGCACGAGTGCTCCATCCACACAACGACGCGATAGTCGTCTCTGCCCCCGTCGCCAACAACCTCGTCCGGAGAATCCTAATCGACAATGGGAGCTCCGCCGACATAATCTTCAAGTCGGCATTGGACAGGATGAAGCTATCCGGGATGAGATCGACCCCGATCTCGACCCCGCTCTTCGGCTTCTCCGGGGAGAGGGTCATGACGGAGGGAACTATCGACCTCCCGGATACCTTCGGTACCCCGGGGGGGCTCGAGGTTACCCACATCGTGTCGTTCCTAGTCGTGGATCAGCCATCGGCATACAATATCATCGTCGGCCGCTCGACTCTCAATCGGTTGAAGGCCATAACGTCCACGTACCATCTAATGATGAAATTCCCGACTGAGAAGGGGATCGCCGTGATGCTGGGAGACCAGTCAATGGCGAGGATGTGCTACATCCAGGGCGTGGACGGAAAAGGGAAGGGAATGATGGTAAGCACCGTCTTCCAGCTCGGGGACAAAGTCCCCTGCAAGATAGAGGAGGGAGGCACGTTCGGAGAGCTAGACCAAAGGGACGATGTCGAGCGTCGAAAGGTGGAGACACCGGATGACCTCGTTCCCGTCGTGTTGGACGACGCCAAGCCTGACCAAGTAGTCAAGGTAGGCGCCCAACTCCCATCTGAAGTCCGAACCGAGCTCGCCGCTTTCCTCCGAGAGCACAAAGATGTCTTCGCGTGGACGCACGCCGACATGCCGGGAATTGACCCCGAAATAATGGTTCATCGTCTTAACGACGACAAGAGAGTAACTGAGCGCGTTCAACCGCGGCGGGCATTCAGCGGTGAGAGGTACCAGGCCATTGGTGAAGAAGTTGACAAACTTCTCGCCGCCGACTTCATCAGGGAGGCGGAGCACCCCAAGTGGGTGTCCAAGGTGGTGATGGTCAAGAAGCCAAACAGGAAGTGGCGGATCTGCATTGATTATAAAGATCTTAACAAAGCCTGCCCGAAAGACAGCTTCCCTCTCCCGAGGATCGAGCAGCTCGTGGACGCCACGGCGGGCCACGAGTTGCTAAGCTTCATGGACGCCTACTCAGGCTACAATCAGATCCGCATGCACGAGCCGGATCAGATCAAGACCACCTTTGTTACGAACCGCGGACTTTATTGTTACAAGGTCATGCCCTTTGGCCTCAAAAACGCGGGGGCGACGTATCAAAGGTTGGTGAACCGCATGTTCGCCAATCAAATTGGCAAAACCATGGAGGTCTACGTGGACGACATGCTTGTCAAAAGCCTCAAAGCCCACGACCACGTTCGAGACCTTAGGGAGATGTTCACGATCCTGCGACGCTACAAGATGAAGCTCAACCCCAACAAGTGCGCTTTCGGGGTCGAGTCTGGAAAGTTTCTGGGCTACATGGTGAGCCACCGCGGGATCGAGGCCGATCCTGAGAAGATTAAGGCGATCTTAGAGATGAGGTCGCCACAAAAAGTCAAAGAAGTTCAAAGCTTGACGGGAAGGATCGCCGCCCTGACGCGATTCGTTTCCAAAGCCACTGATAGGTGCCAACCGTTCTTCAAGGCACTGAAGAAGACCGACGGGTTCGTATGGACGGAGGAGTGCGAGGAAGCATTCCGCGATATGAAAGCCTATTTCACCTCCCCCCCGTTCCTCGCGAAGCCGAAGAATGGCGAAACCTTGTACCTCTACCTCGCGGTTTCCGATAGGGCCGTGAGCGCGGTCCTCATACGCGAAGAAGACAAGGTACAATGGCCGGTCTACTACGTTAGCAAGGCGCTCCTCGACGCCGAAACCCGATACCCGGAGATCGAGAGACTATCCCTCGCCCTCGTCATGGGCGCAAGAAAGCTGCGGCCCTACTTCCAAGCGCACCCCATTGTGGTCCGCACGGGACATCCCATCGAGAAGGCCCTTCAAAAAGGGACCTCCTCTCGAATGGCGATATGGTCCCAAGAGCTGGGCGAGTACGGGGTCGAGTTCCAACCAAGGACCGCCATCAAGGGTCAAGCCCTCGCCGACTTCGTAGCCGAGTTCACAAGCACGCCCTCAACTGACGAGGGAGACAAAGGAGACAAGGAGGATGACCACAGCGAGTCGTCGAAGAAGAGAACCAACGACCCGATAGGGCCGGTCTGGGACTTGCACGTGGATGGCGCGTCAAACGCCCGGGGGGCTGGCGCCGGCGTTGTGCTCACAAATCCCGATAGGGAAAAACTGAGATACGCCCTGTGGTTCGAGTTCAAGGCTTCCAACAACGAGGCAGAGTATGAGGCTCTGATCGTTGGCTTGGAACTAGCGAACAAGCTAGGCGCCCAAAACCTGCGCATCCACTGCGACTCGCAGTTGATTGTGAACCAGGTTAAGGGCAACTACGCCGCAAAAGAGCCAAACATAGTCGCATACTTGTCCAAGGCCCAAAAGAATCTAGAGGCCCTGTCGTGGTTCGAGATCGTCCAAGTTCCTCGAGAGGCGAACATTGATGCTGACGCCCTGGCTCGCCTCGCGTCTGGGATAGACGAGGAGGGTGAAGGCAGCGTCCCGATCGAAGTATTGACCCGACCCTACGTCTCGAGAGGCGACGTAGGGGTAGTTGACGAGACTCCGCCTCCCTCATGGATGACTCCGCTCGTGGAATTCCTTAAGCGAGGAGTCGTCCCCGAAGACAAAGAAGAGGCCAGAAAGCTGAGAAGCTTGGCGCCGAAGTACACAATGAGGGAGGACAACTTGTTCGAGAGAGGCTACTCTATGCCCCTTCTCCACTGCCTGACCGAAGTCGAGGCGAGGAAGGTGCTCCACGAGGTGCACGAGGGGGTGTGCGGAAACCACGCCGCCGGACAATCTTTGGCATTAAAGCTGCTAAGACTTGGATATTTTTGGCCGACCTTGAAAAAGGACTCCCACGAGTGGGCCAAAAAATGTGATAAGTGCCAAAGGTTCGCCCACATCCCGCGTCAAGCACCGGCCCCATTGTGTCCAATCAGTGTGCCGCGACCCTTCGCGAAGTGGGGAATCGACCTCATCGGTGAGCTACCTACGGCCCCGAGGCAATACAAGCACGCGATCGTGGCCATCGATTACTTCACAAAGTGGGTAGAGGCTGAGCCGCTAGCGAAGATCACCGAGGCGAACACGACAAGCTTCATTTGGAAAAGCATCGTCTGCCGCTTCGGGATCCCCGCGTCAATTGTAACCGACAACGGGAAACAATTCGACAATGCGCGCCTCCGAGAAATGTGCGAGCAACTAGGCATTAGCAAAACTTTCTCCTCCCCCCGCCATCCTCAAGCCAATGGTCATGTCGAAGCGGTTAACAAGACAATCAAAGAGAACTTGAAGAAGAAGCTGGAGGAAAGAAAGGGGGCTTGGGCCGACGAGCTCCCTATGGTCTTATGGGCATACCGCACCACCGCTCGAAACGCGACCGGCGAAACCCCTTTCGCTCTCGCGTTCGGCGTCGAGGCCGTGGTACCCGTCGAGACCAAGCTACCGACCTTGCGCATCGAGGAGTACGAAGAAGCCACCAACGACGACGCAATCAGGCTCGAGTTAGACCTCATAGACGAGAGGAGAGCGGACGCACTCACCCGGCTTGCTGCACAAAAGAGGAAGGTCGAGAAGTACTACAATTCCAAGATCAAGCTGCGGAAGTTCGCCGACGGGAGCCTCGTCCTTCGAAGGGTGTTCCAAAACACCAAGGTGCAAGGTGCGGGAGTTCTAGGCCCCACCTGGGAAGGCCCGTACCGTGTGCGCCGAGCCATCCACGACGGCACATACGAGCTCGAGAACCTGTAGGGACTCGTGTTCACGCACCCGTGGAACGCAGAGCATCTTCGGCAATACTACCAATAGATGTTCATTCGTCCGCTTTACGTTTTGTTGTTTTCATGCCGTTTTCAATTTTAGCAAAGACAATTTTAAATTTCGAGTTCGGCCAACGGCCTGGGATGTAATTTTTAAACCATTTCAACATTATAATGAATTACATTTCGCTTCAAAGCATTGTGTTATAATTTCTAGTCTCCTCTACGAGCACCCAAGAAACTCGGGGGGCTAAGGAGGATAGAATGAGGGTAACAAGCTCATTTACTCCATTTTTCACGCTCCACCTTTCACGCACCGAGAGGTAGCGAAACGTCCACAAATCGGATCCGCGCACCGGACCTCCGACCCCGCGCTGAGAGATAGCAAAACGTCGACAAGTTGGATCCACGCACCGGACCTCCAACCTCGCACGTCTTTCGTTGCGACACTCTCGCGCAACGTTGCGCCTTGCACACCGATAGGCAGTAAGGCGTCGACGGATCACGTCCGCGCACCGGATCGTCGATCTCGGCAGTCAAAACCCAAAACGTGACACGCGTACCAACAAGTACCACGCTCACTGGGAACTGCAAGCTCGTCCCGATATGTACGCCGATAGGTAGCGTACTCGCCGGAGGATGAGCGCGACGGCCACCCGGCTCACACACGCCGATAGGCAGCGAGTCACGAAGGGATGGCCGAGAATCGCACCCGCCGGATGAAACTGGTCTAGCCAGCGCCCGCGGAAAACTTCGCCGCCAAATGCGGCAGTAAGCCGTGCAAACCGATTACGCTAGACATAGTAAACCGGGTTCGTGAGACACGCATCGTTCAAATCACGCAAATCGATTACACTAAGCACAGCAAATCGAGAAAATAAGACGCGTAGCGAATCAAAAAGCTTCAATCAAAACAGGACAATGTTGCACAATCAACCCAACAAGAAAAACACGAGAATGTGATACATGTCAAACAAACGAAAATCCGAAAGTAAACACTACGTAAGCGCTAAACAAGTGCGCAAAAAACCAAGGAGAAGTTGACTACTCCGAGCCGAAGTCAATTTGCTCTTCATCTCCCTCGGGGCCAGGAGCGCCAAACCCGCCAACGGCTTCTCCGTCAGGCTGGCGGGTCGTCGACTGTGCAGCCTCGGCGGGGATTTGTGGATGCAGGTCGTCCTCCGGCGGCTCGTCATCAAAAGGAGGGAACATGGCGTTAAAGAAGGAAAACGTGGTCCCACGAGACGCGTTCTCCTTCGCGGTCGCATCTCGGACTCCAACACCAAGTCCCAGTCGTCCTCCAAGTCCGTCTTGGATCGCACGGCATCTTCCTTCTCCTCGACTAGGGTCTGCATCTCCGTCCGTAAGGTGTCCCTCTCCCTCTCGACCTTGACCCGAGCGATCTCGCTCGCCGATAGCCGAGCATGGACGATGCTCAGCTCTGCATCCCGGCTCGAGAGTGCCGCTTGGAGTTTCTTCGTTTCCCCCAGAAAGGTGTCAGCCGCTTGCTCCGCCTTCTCACGAAGTGCTTTCTCGGCGGCCGATTCCCCGCGAGCTCGCTCCAGCTCCCCCTCGAGCGCCTCAAACTCTTGGGCGGTGCGAGCCCCCGCTAGGGCGGCAGCATGCGCGGCCGTCATACTCGTCTTCTCCTTCTCCATGATCTGCATGCGTCGTAGCATATCTCGGAGAATGCGATCGCTCCGCTCTTGGCGCGCGAGCATCTGTGGAAACAGATGAAACGCGGATAATCACGATTAGCACGATAATCATACATAACACAAGCGAACAAGTCATACCTTTCGGGCATCGCCGATCCCGTTCTGGAAATGCTAAAGATCGCTCGTCGTCAGCAGACCCTTGAAATCCCGCAAGGAGGTCTCAAGGATCCCTCGGGAGCACTGGTCCCTCAGCTCTGCCGCCTCCGCTAGGAGCATAGAGTCTAAGCTGTCTGACACCATCGATGTATGAGCGCGTTTGTGGCCGGACGGTGACCTGAGGGAAGCCGACGACGATGGTCGCTTGTTGGAGGAGACCGCCTCATTCCTCGCCCGCGATGGCGACCCCCCGCGACGGGCCTCGGCTGAAGGACGAACCACGATCGTAGCATCATCGATGGGCGTTACTCTCGGCATTTGTGTGCGCGGTCGATGACGTCGAGCCATGGTACCTACAGAGAAGAAAAGAGCGTCTGTCAGTTAAAACATAACGATAAGCATAAATAATGGAAAACAACGATAGCGCGATAACGCGAAAGTATATGCGCGGCCAGTACCCCCCGCGTCGGGGGAAGGAGCTGACGAACCCCCCGCCTCGGACTCGGGATCCTCTGTAGCCCCCGCGTCGAGGCCAGGGCACGAAGGAACATCGTCGCTAGGCACGAACCACCCGGTCTTCGCCATTAGGTCTGGGGACTCGAAGAGCGTTTCTTGTCGCCTCGATTCCGGGACCGCTCTAATCACCGCGTCGAGCTCGGATCCTTCGATGTCACCCATGGGTGGGAAGTCGGCCACAGGACCGAAGACGAGAGGCGCGACCCCGAAAGCCGATTCGGACACCCACACCCAGGGGTATCTGTGCTTCGAGTTCACCTTGGTAAGAATGGCTAGGCGCTTGCGATGAGACGCCAGGTAGAAGCCCGGCTTCCCGGGCACCCCTCGCACCATCATGAGGTCCTGAATATCGTCGGCAATGACGGCCCTTTTCTTCGCCCGATAAAACATCATGTGGCACGCCGCAACCACCCGATAGAAGGATGGGGACATCTGCGAGGCATGTACCCCTAATCAAACCAACAACTCTTGGATAACCGGCTGGAAAGGCAGTCTTAGTCCTCCACGGAGACTCGCCTCGTGGACCGCGGCGTACCCCTTTCGCGGGCGAGTTGGAAGATCATCGGGTAGTGGTCTCAGGATCGACACGGACTCTGGGATGCTGTAACGCCTTCTCAGACTCATGAAGCTGATAATCGAGAGTGAACTCGGGACGTCGACGCCCGAGCAATCGAGCTTGCCTCGTATGACCGACTCTCAAATCGGGAAGGCCGAGGCCCGCGTTTCCTCTCGCACGGTTGAGGAAAGTGGCACGGCAGGTACGTCGTGATGGTTGGGCGAATCGCTCGAACGGTCGGCGTCAGGAGCCACGCTTGGACAGGGCGGGGCCCCGTCATGGCCACCCTCACAAGCTGGCTGGTTCCCCTCGGCCCCGGCGTGGTTGCACGAGAGGGCGTCCGATTGCCGTCCGGTCGGTCCGCCTCCGTCGGGCCGGCTCGGCTCCCGGCTGGCCGTGCTCCCTCCGGCGTGCGCGTGCAGCCCAAGGACCCGGCCCGTCTCTTGGCTGGGCGACTCCTCCATGCGCGGGCCCGGCGCGAGCGACCCGGTGCTTCCAGCGCACGCATCTGGCCCGCCGGTCCGGCCCGGCTCCCGGCTAGCCAGACCTTCGGCCCGTGGGCTCTGCCCGGGCGCCACAACGCTCGCCCCATGTGCGCCCGGCCCGGCGGTCTGGCCCGACTCCCGGCTGGTTGGGTTTCCCTCGCGCGCGCGCGGCCCATTGGCCCAGTTCAGCCCCTGCCCGGCCGGGCCCTCTTCCCGCGCGCCTAACCCAACACCCCGGCCCAATTCCCGGCCGGCTGGGTTCTCGCCACACAAGCCCGGCCCATTCGGGCCTAGGGTTTCCCCAGGGGCCAAGCAAGCCGCCACCTCCTGCCCGGCGCCGCCAGGCCGGGCCGCCCCCTGCCCGGCGTCGGCTCCTCCATGGGTGACGTCCCCCGGGGCCGGCGACTCCCCGGCGGTGCTCGTCTTCACCGGCGCGGCTGGGCTCGAGGGGCTCTCCCCCTGGGCACGGTCTCCAGGCCACTCGGTGACCTTCCCCGCGTCGGGACCGACCCAGAAGACACCGACGCCGGCCGGCGCGTCCCCCCCGGCGCTGGTTTTGCCGTGCGCGGCTTTCCCGGGGCCGATCGCTCCGCCCGGGCGACTTTCCCCGCCAACGCGACAGGTTGGCGTCCTGTCGGCCTCGCCCGGCCGGGTGAGGATTCCCTCGGGGTCGGGGTCGACCCAGGTCATGCCCCCCGAGGCCGAGGCGCCATCCCGCGGCCGTCCTCCTCCGGCGCGCCTCTTCCAGCGCCGGCCGCTCCAGGCGCGACTGCCTCCGGCACGCGCGTGCCATCCAGGCCACCAGTGGGCGCCAGGGCGCTGTCCCTCGGCCTGGGTGGGTCTTCCTCGACATCTCCTGTGCCGCTATGAGCCCAGCCACCTCCTCCGGCGCGCGCGCTGTCTCCGGCGTCCACCTTCCGGCGCTGGCCGTCTCCGGCACGAGCGCCCTCTCCATCACCGGTCAACCACGCCTCAAACAAGGCAAGATCTTCCCCGGCCATCGTAACGACGCTGCTCGTGCCCGATGAGTGAGGCACGTTAGTAACGCTTGGGAGAGATGAGAATTGAGTCCAAAAAGTTTCCAAGTCCACGTGTTGATCCCCAAGCAAGTGAAACAAATCGTCTTCAATGGTCCCACACCCCGATAGGCGGTCAATGGGGTCCATGAGCGCGAATAACAAGACGAGGGTGACCGACAAAAAATAAAATAATAATATTAAAGGGCGTCGGAACATACCTCTTGGCGATGGGCTACTCCGGTGGGCCAATAACGGCAGAGGCTTCGAGTTTATCACACGAGTTACACTCGATAATAAACTCGGGGGGCTAATGTTACCGGTCCATTCCGGGCCGGTACGACAACGACAACATATGGCGGCTTCCCCGAGTCTTGCCCGGCGCACGGCCACCTCAGAGCCGGCCATGGCCCCCACGGCCGAGTCAGAGCCGGCCATGGCCGAGTCAGAGCCGGCCATGGCCTCCATGGCCGAGTCAGAGCCATCCATGGCCGAGTCAGAGCCGGTCATGGCCCCCACGGCCGAGTCAGAGCCGGCCATGGCCTCCACGGCCGAGTCAGAGCCATCCATGGCCGGGTTTGAGCCGGCCATGGCCCCCACGGCCGAGTCAGAGCCGACCATGGCCGAGTCAGAACCGGCCATGGCCGAGTCAGAGCCGTCCATGGCCGAGTCAGAGCCGTCCATGGCCGGGTCAGAGGCAGCCCTCGGCCAAGGGGTTGTTCATGACGCTCCTTGGTCGCCTATAAATATAGGGGTCTCTCCCCTAGTCCAGGTAATCCGAAATTTGAGTACTGAAACGCTGCCGAACTCGTACCTCGCTCGTTTCTCTCAAGTCTCGACCCCTAAACACTAAACCCTCTACAAACCACCTCAATCCTACTAATGTTGAGCGTCGGAGAGGTAAACAGGGGCAACCCCCCTATTTTCCCTTTGTAGTTCACACCTTTCTTGCTTGCTTTTCAGGTGCCTGGACGAGACAGATACCACAGATAGCTAAGGGACGACTTGGGATACCAAGTCCGACACGCTCGATTCGAGACGAGACCACTTGGTCCGGCCTTGGGTCTGACCGTCTGCGACTTCTAAATCGTTGTCCGAAAAACTGCGACAACAATTGCTATTGGATGCCATCGTCTTTTTCTATTTTCATCTTGTAGTTGCTCATGTAGCATATCCTTGATGGCTCGTGGCTTCCACGGATTTTCTTGACCCCTTCTGGAGTTGGGAAACGTACGCACTGGTGGTAAGTGGATGGTACTGCTTTCATGCCGTGGATCCATGGTCGTCCCAATATTATGTTAAACGGGGACGGGCAGCCGAGAACCACAAACTCAATAATCCTATTAATCTTGCTATACTGATGGGGAATTTAATCACCCCCATGGACGGTGTGACCACTCCGTTAAAACTAGTCAGCTCCGTGGGTTCCCTCTCGATGTTGGATTCATCGATGTTCATTTTCTTCAGAGTGTTTTTGAAGATAACGTCTACCAAACTTCTTCCATCGACTAGGATTCATGCCACGATGGAGTTAGATACCTCCAACTCGATTATCAGGGCGACGTCGTGTGGTGTGGCTAACCTCCTCGTTTCACTGTCTTTGAAGGAGATCAAGGCCTCGTCCCGATCTCCTAAATCATGCGCTTGAGGAGTATTTTTTAGCTTGCGCTGATGTGCTTTAATGGAGTTGATCGACTCTCTACAAAGCTTTGAGCCTCCTATGATGCAGTCGATTCTTTGCTTTGTTTGAGAGTTGATCTGAGTATTCTCATCATCGTTCCTACTCCTTTTTCTAGGAGAAGGATTTCCTGTGGGTTGTGAGGTAAAATTCTTCTTCTTAGGATGACGTCTTAAGTCGATTCCTTTCAGCTCGCCCTTGGTGAATTTTTCGGCTAATACCTTCCTCATTGTTTCACAATTATTGGTGGCATGTCCATTGCTCTTGTGGAAGTCACAATAAGCGTCGGGATCTCGGTTCTTTTTTTGTTGGAAATTCCGGCGCGGTCTCCTTCGTTTACATTGAACGGAAAATCGGTTGGTGCATCTGCCTTCTTGGGGGTTTCGTTTCATTTCTTGTTTTGTCCTCTTCCTTGGGATTTAGATCCTTAGGAATTGGGATTCACATGATGGATTCTTCTGACATTGTGTTTCTTGGCTAGAAATGCTAATTTCTTCTTCAGCCCTTGCAAAATTTGATGCGTTGTGAATTGCATCTTCAATAGTTGATGGTCTGTTGACCATCATTTCCTCACGGAAATGAGTGTCGTGCCACAGACCATTTTTCAGGGTGGTCAAAGCCGAATCGATGTTCGGGATCTTTGCCATGATGCTTTTGAAGCAAGCCATGTAGCTCTTGAGGGTCTCGGAATCGGTCTGCTGTGTTTTCCACAGATCAGCCATGGTGGCCTCATCTTCGATGAGCATAGAATAATGCTAGAGGAATTCAGTGGATAACTATTGAAAATTTCCAATTGAACCATATTCGAGCCTTGAGAACTAATCTAGCGCGGCTCCGATCAGGTTTTCGGCGAACAACTGACAGTAGCCCGCTTCCAGCTCGTGCTGGTGGAGATGAGCTCAACCCATAGAAATGCGGAAAGCTGTCATATGAGATTTTGGATTGGTTGTCTCGGAATATATCAGAAGTCTAACCTTCCCGATGTCTCTAATTTTTACCCTACTTATGTTTGGAGCAAAGGGATCCCGACCCGTCTTTGCTACCAAACAGTCAATCTTAGGGGCAGAACTAGTAGCCGAATGCATCTTGGAATGAACAGCTCAGAACTTATCATCAATCATTCTGCGAAATGCCTCCATTTCGGTCACCTCGGACTTATTGGTCGCAGGCTCAACTCCTCTCGAGGTAACCGTGATTATAGCCATACTTCCGTCATTGACGGGTTGATTCCATATTGGGATACCCAACGAGTTCGCACAAGGGCGGTGGACACCGAGGGTCGCTCAGAGCTAGCTGACATTCCTGCAGTGCCCATCGAACTCAGTTCACCAGGAATTCCAATCCCTGATAGAAATTGTTCCACCCCAAGTCAAGTTGCCGGTTCTCCTGGAGGATGAGGTGGGAGTCTGTCAAGTTTGGTAGTGAGGTCGGAGTGATGAGCCCAGATTACAAATACATCCCGGGCTGGAACACTAGATAGGATGATCCTGCTCCGGACGGGGTGATCGGGATTCTAGAGAAATCCAAACTGATCACAATTGGGAGAGTTTGTTCCTCACCTCTCTCTCCGATCGGACGAACTGACGAGCCCGTAGCAGTGGCCGCGGCCTTGTCAGCATCGTACGCGGCCTGTTCGTTAGTCAAAGGTTCCAAGGTAGTCCGTGTGGACTGTTGAAATTCACGATTTTTTGTCGATCCAACGACCAGAGTTTCTGGAAGATCTTTGATCACGGAGGTGACCCCTAGATTCAGCTCGATCTGTTGATTTTCGTTTGCCATTCTTTTTGAAATCAAGCTTAACTCAATTCTCCGAAGTTAGAATTCTTGATAGAATTTCCCACAAACGGCGTCAAATTGTTGATGTTGGATTTGGTCCCTCAACAATCAAGAAACTATATAATATATTAGTGTGTCGTATTTATTTGTATTTCTGTGGATCTCAAGAATTCGTCGTATAAGAATTGAAATAAAACTTGAAATTGAAAATGAAAGACTGAAAATAAAGAATAAATGGAATAAAAGACTTTATTACAAGCTGGTCGGACTGATTACAACTGGGGCCGAACTCAATAACAAATTGGGAGTTGATGATCTCAACAATATGAGAATAATACAATAATTTAAAAGTAAGACTATGAGGAATCGCGTATATGTGAAGTCTTGTTCGTTGTCTATTTATATCTGAGATCGTCGAAGCTCTATCATCGATCTGGGGGAGACGTGGTCGGTCTGGAGTGAATTGAGATACCATGAGCGTGCTTACTTGTTTAGGAATGGCAAAAAAGTTGGTTGAAGACCGCATCTTCCGGGCTGCATGAGTGATAAGTCTTTACTCCTTCCTGACAGAAGACTGGAGAACTTTCCTGTCATGCTGGGTCTGGGTGCCGTTTGGCATAGTAGACGAGCTGAGCTCGATTACGTTCTCTTGTCGAGCTCAAATTCGTGGGCTTAGGCCCATCTGAAGAATTTATGTGGTGATGTCGTTTCCTACATCCACAGTATCTGTATCCATCTTACAAGAGTTACATTTGGGAGTATGTACCTAGTGACTAAAGCTCATACGAATTCAAACAACTAAAATAAATCTTTATTTTTTCTCATTCATTCGATTCATCAATCTTGATGTCACACCACGATATGAACTGATGCTGCAGTCATCTTACTACTAGAATTATATTTTACTCGATATTTATGAGCTTCTATTGATATAGTCACTACATGATCTCAATCCTCTAGGTCCAACCCATAACGAGAAAGGTCAATTATTACCTTTATACCCTTATCGCTACTTATAAGCCCTAAGGACCGTGTTTCTCCAACAAAAGATTCTTTCATACGTACTTACTATAAAAGTATCGAGAATCTATCGAATTTGGAATCAACACTTGGGTGAGTGAACATTGACCCTCTTTAAAAAAGGATGGATTCCTTATCTATGAATCTCATTTCACTCATATCATATCCCGAGTTCTTAAGACATAAGTATTTAGGCGTCTGTGTAGCCATGAACGAATGAGTCAATAAACTATGTAATACAACGTATAAGTCTATGACTACTTCTGAATATAGATCAATTATCATATGACCATTTGTCAACCTAGATTTGTGCGTCGTAACAATTATTTAAACGAGCACCCAATCTAGATATGTCCTGGTTGTTTACAGACCAACTGTGTTGAATTCTCCAACTAAGTGATAAGCCATTCACCAGTGTTTCACATATGTGATTTTCAATCCAGCTACCCAAGCTTACATTATTCACCTGCCATATTTTAGCTCACCGCCCGAACTTAGATGTCCATCGTATAATTTAGTTTAATACGGAGGCTATGTATGGTAGGTTATTGATTCTAACTAGAAACAACCCACTACTCAATAATAAAGTAAACTTTCTATTATATTCAACAATCATTTCTCTTTATTTTATTATCTTTAGCTGACATTATTCCTAACATAGAAAACATTTGGGGCTCATAATTATTGATGTCGGAAACCGAGCTCTCAACAATCTCGAAGAAAACTATATAATAAAGTATTTATTCAATTTATATTTAAATGGATCTCAAAAGACGTCGTAAATCAAACTCGCTAAACATAAATAATAAGAAGAAATGGAATCAATGTATTGATTGAACTTTTGTTTTGAACGAGGTCGTTGGGCAAGAAAATAACCAGCGAACTCAGGATTACAAACTTGATTGCAGAGTAAATACAAAGGTTTAGCGTCAGAAAAATCGTGCGATTCTCTTTAGAAGGATAGAATTTATAGACTAGGCTAGATACGAAATCCTCAGAGACACGTGGTGATGATGTCATCTACTGTTTGACACATCCCCTAATTATTTGAATGAGCCCTGGTTGAAGTCGTCTTTGATCTAATATTCGTGGCGAGATTTGTATGTGGACTACAACTTCATCTGGAGTTGGTTAAAATCGAAGTGAGCTCGTCGAGGTGAAGTAGACATACTTGGGCCGATCCCATATGATGTGTTAATATATGTTGGGTCGAAGAATTGAGAGCGGCTTTTCACAACTATTGGGGTTCGAGAGGCCCAATAAATATTTTAATAAAAGGGTAATTTTTGACCCCCACAATTAGCCCCCAGTATATTTAATATTTGTTAAAAGATTAAAAATACTTTAAGCGGGGATAAGGGTTTAGGTTCGCTGAGATTTTGGAGGGATTTGTTGAAAACGAAGAGGCGAGAATATGTGATAAGACGTGCTTAATACGTATCTTCACTGCGCGCTACAACATCATTAGGAATGACGTTATGAAGGCCATGTTACTGGTCGTTTTCGGGACACCAGAAATTCAAAAAAGATTCAAGGCCGGCCGGAAGCCCAACGGGCCCCGACCCACCGGGCCCGAGCGCCTTGACGCACCCACAGCCCGGCACGGCCGGCACGCGCGCATATGCGCCCCCGGCCCTGGGGCCCCCGGCCCCATGGGCCTCGGCGCGCCCTAGCGCGCCTGGCTCGCGCGCACCCTGCGCCCCGGCCGTCCCGGCCCTTGCGCGCACCCTGCGCCCCGGCCGTCCCGGCCCTTGCGCGCCCCCGCGCCCCGGCCGTCCCGGCCCTTGCGCGCTCCCGCGCCCTGGCCTCTCGGCCCGCGCCCCGGCCTCCCGGCCCGCGTGCGCCCCGGCACCCCGGCCGAGCGCCCCTGCTGCCTCGGTCGGGCGCTCCTGCTGCCCCGGCCGAGCGCCCCTGCTGCCTCGGCCGGGTGTCCCTGCCGCCTCGGCCGGGTGCCCCTGCTGCCCCGGCCGAGCATCCCTGCTGCCCCGGCCGAGCGCCCCTGCCGCCTCGGCCGGGTGCCCCTACTGCCCCGACCGAGCATCCCTGCTGCCCCGGCCGAGTGCCCCTGCTGCCTCGGCCGGGTGTCCCTGCCGCCTCGGCCAGGTGGTCCTGCTGCCCCGGCCGAGCGTCCTTGCTGCCCCGGCCGAGCAATCCCAACGCCTCGGCCCGAGGTATCTAATCGTTGTTCTTTTTCGTGCGACAATATTTTGGCGCTAGAAGGAGGGGACTTCCCAACTTACACAGCCCGAAATCCCTTCTCCGGCTCGACCCCTTTTCTTCTCGACTCGAGAAAGACATGAGTGGTCAACCACCCGTTCGTTCTGAGGGCGTGAACAACCCCAAAAACGCAACCGCGGTGAAGAAATACTTCTTGCGCTCCCGAGCACAAGGCGACGAGAAGTCTCTCAACGACGAGAGTCACACTCCCTCGCCCCCTCCACTTCAGGACAGTCGGGACGACCGCATCCTTGAGATGGAGGAGAAAATCCGCCAACTAAAGATAGCTAACGCAAGGTACCACCGCCAACTGGCAGGCAAGGCGCCTGCGCAAGGCACCCCCACGGGGAATCCGAGGACCTCATGGACGAGGGACATGACTATGACCCCGACTATGAAGGCTTGGAAATTTCGGCGGACGTCGAAACTTCTCTCACCAAAGACGGGGAACTCCCTATTGAGATCGAAGCCGGTCCGTCGAAAACAAAGGCAATACTGATCTCCTCTCAGGAAGAGACCTCCCGACGTTCAGCCTATGACTGACTCGGTCAAAGAGGCAATGTTAGGGAAGGTCTAACGACTCGACGAGTGAGGCGTGTGGCTCGAAGCTCACGCCCCCATACCGCCGGGCCGGATCTTAGAGATCGACTTACCGCCCAACAGAACGACCGTGGCGAAGACCTCCGGGAGAGGCTAAGTGCTCGCAAGGGTCACAACCCTGCGGCCCCAATCAATGGGGACCCTCGCACGGCTCAAGGGTCGAATGAAAGGCGACAGGTGACTCCTCCTGAACGAGGAGTGACCCCCAACACTGGCCTCGACGTCATCACCATGATTCACAATCTTCGTAATGAGGTGCGTGACCTGCGTGACGGGGGCTTGGCCGGTGATACATACGGGGTCGTAGAAGAACATTCATCTCCCTTCACCTCCCAAATCCTTGCTGAGGTATGCACGGGAAACTTCAAACTCCCGAATCTCCCTCCATACAATGGGAAAACTGATCCCACGTATCACATCCAACATTACGAAACTTGGATGATGATGCAGGGCGTTTCACCTGGGGCTCTATGCCAAGCTTTTAGTCTTACCCTCACCGGACCCGGTTTTGAGTGGTTTAAGAATTTAAGACCAGGGAGCGTCCAATCATTCAAAGACCCGAAGGACATGTTCCTAGCACGATTTGCTACATCCATGGTCCAAAAGAAGACCAAGATGTACTTATGGTCAATCAGGCAAGAGAATAACGAGTCCTTGAGACAGTATCTCACCCGATTCACCGCAGAATCAACTAAGGTTGACCGCTTTGACGACAGTGACACAATTACAGCCATCATCGAGGGCTTGCGCACCGGAGACTTCTTAAAGTCCGTCGTCGGCAGAGTCCCCTCTACGATGGCCGAGTTAAGGAACCGAGCCAAAACCTTCATGGGGGTAGAGGATTACCTCGACGGCCACAGGAGCAGCAACCAAAGCTCCCGCCGTCGGGATGAGTCCGGCAACGAGCCTGGCAACCCCCGTAAGAGGATAAACAATGGAGGTCAAGCTTCCGATAGCCGACCCCCTACGTCTCAAAAGCCGCGTCTTGCGAGCAGTTTTAGAGACTACTCGAGTTACACTCCCCTGAACGCCCCAGTAGAGCAAATCTACGCTGTGGCGCGTGACAAGTTCGTCGCTCTGGCTCCAATAAGGGGCAGCTTCGCATCTCGCGACCGGTCCCGTTATTGTGAGTTCCACCGGGATTACGGTCACACGACCACTCAATGCTTCCATCTTAGGAAACAAATTGAGACATTAATCCAGAAGGGAGAGCTCAAGGAGTTTGTCCTTCGCTTGGTAGGAGCGGCAGCCCCCGCCGACAACAGGCCACAGCCTGAGAAAGGTGGAGGGACCAACGCTAACACCGACCGCACAGCGGTCACGGCTACAGCTAATGCGTAACTCCACGTCGTCACCACCAAAACTCAACTCGCGTCATTCCTTCGGGAGTTTAAGGATGTCTTTGCGTGGACACATGCAAACATGCCCGGTATAGACCCCGATGTGATTGTGCACTGGTTGAATGACGATAAAACTATCGCTGAAAAGGTACAAGCTAGACGTGTGTTCAACCCCGAGCGATACCTAGCGGTAAACGAGGAAGTCGAAAAGCTTCCCTCCGCTGGTTTCATCCGAGAAGCCAAGTACCCCAAGTGGGTGGCCAATGTGGTCATGGTAAAAAAGCCTAATGGGAAGTGGCGCATTTGTATAGATTACAAAGATCTTAACAAAGCCTGCCCAAAAGATTGCTTTCCACTCTCACGCATCGAACAACTGGTCGACGCCACAGCAGGACATGAACTGCTAAGTTTCATGAACGCCTACTCGAGCTATAACCAGATACGAATGCACGAGCCCGATCAGATCAAGACGACCTTCGTCACTGATCGCGGTCTCTACTGCTATAAGGTCATGCCTTTCGGCCTTCAAAATGCAGGAGCTACTCACCAACGATTGATAAACCGGATCTTCGCCGACGTAATCGGCAAGACCATGGAAGTATACGTGGATGACATGCTCGTTAAAAGCCTGCTGGGTACCAACCACGTAGACAACCTGAGGGAGATGTTCTTAATCCTCCGCCGGTACAAAATGAAGCTCAACCCCAACAAATGTGTATTCGGGGTCGAATCCGGGAAGTTCCTAGGCTACATAGTTAGCCGTCGAGGTATCGAAGCGAACCCCGAGAAAATCAAGGCACTCCTTGACATGAAGTCTCCGCGACGTGTCAAGGAAGTCCAAAGTCTGACCGGTCGGATTGCCGCCCTTTCACGTTTTGTGGCCAAAGCAACCGACAAGTGTCAACCGTTCTTCAAAGCAATAAAGAAGACGGACGGCTTTGAATGGACGGACAGTGCGAGAAGGCCTTCCAAGAAATGAAGGCCTACTTCGGGACACCTCTGTTCCTCTCCAAGCCAAAAGAGGGCGAGACGCTCTACATATACTTCGCCGTCTCCGAATGAGCTGTGAGCGCTGTGCTGATCCGTGAAGAAGATAGGGCTCAATGGCCCATCTTCTACGTAAGCAAAGCCCTACTTGACGCCGAAACGCGTTATACAGAAATAGAGAAGCTCTCTCTCGCTCTCCTCGTAGCCGCCAAAAAGCTACGCCCCTACTTCCAGGCTCACCCAATCGTTGTCCGAACCGGACACCCAATCGGTGAAGCTCTTCAAAAGGGAACATCGACTCGCATGGCAATCTGGTCCCAAGAATTGAGCGAGTATGGGATCGAGTTTCACCCGAGACCAGCAATAAAGGCTCAAGCCTTAGATGATTTCGTAGCAGAATTCTCCTACACTCCCGACATGGGAAGAGCAGAAGACGACTCGACCGACGACTTGTCGGCTCGAAAGAGAAAGGTCGACCCTACGGGTCCCATCTGGGAACTACACGTAGACGGAGCATCTAATGCCCAAGGAGTAGGCGCCGGCATGATTCTGACAAATCCCGACCGGGAAAAGTTACGCTACGCCCTCCACTACGGATTCCAGGCCTCCAACAATGAGGCCGAGTACGAAGCCCTCATCGTAGGGCTAGAGCTCGCTCACGATTCGAGAACTGGTTCACCCTAACTCGCGCAATGGGAAGAATGAGCAGTGTCAAAGGAAGACATTACAAGGGTTCGGAGTCCTTGTTTATGTTGTGGGGTGTTTGCAAACTGTATCAGCTCGAAATTCGAAGTTCGTCTGACGTACAGAATGCGAGCTCCGGAGCTCGTAATGGTTTGGAATTCTACATCAAGACCACGATTAGATTTGTTTTACGTTGGGGCTGCACCTATGAAGCAGGATGCTTATTTGTGCAGGGATCAAGCAAGTCATGGTTCTATTTTTACTGCTTTAACAGTAGTTATTTTGTAGGTTGATGACGTTCCATGATCTCAAAACATGAGTTCATCCCATGGTTTCGAGCTCATAGACTCCGGGTAGTACAACCTGGGTAACTCAATATGGGCCTTCCCAGTTCGCTCCAAGTTTTCCCGCGTTTAGTTCTTTGCGAAGGACCAAATTTCCAACTTTGAACTTACGTGCACTGATGTTTTTGTTGTAGAACTTAGCTATCGACTATCTGTATTGAGATAATCTGACCAATGCATGTTCTCGCTTTTCGTCGACGAGATCGAGTGCGTCACATAGCGATTGATCGTTCTCGCTTTCATTTTGGTGAGCTCGCATCATCCTTAGCGCTTGGACTTCATGCTCGATTGGTACTACGGACTCAACACCATGAACAAGAGAGAAATGAGTCTCTCCAGTAGGTCATCGCGGGCTTGTCCGATATGCCAAGAATACTCCGGGCAATTTTTCGGCCCATCGCCCTTTTCTGATCATAAGTGTTTTTTTATACTATTAACTATGGTCTTGTTAGCTGCTTCAGCATGTACATTTCCTTGAGGGTATCTCGGAGTAGACATCCTTAGTTTGACGTTATTGTTGAAGCAGAATTGTCTGAATTTTTTCGAGATGAACTGCGTCCCGTTGGCCGCTACGATTTCTCATGGTGCACCGTGACGACAGATAATGTTCTGCTAGACAGTCGTGACATCGGTATCTTTTACCAAAACAAAAGCACATGTCTCGTCCCATTTAGAGAAATAGTCTGTCAGGATCAGAAGGAACCTTAGTCCGCCGGGTGCGACGGGCATGGGTCGTACAATGTCCATGGACCATTTCATAAGCAGGTATGGGGTTGCTATGGAAGAGAGTTCTTCAGCGGGATGCTTGATGTTCGGGGCATGTCGCTGGCACTGATCACACTTCCTCGCATGCGCTTCGCAATCTGCGAGCAAAGTGGGCCGGAAGTAGCATTGTCTTTTTATTTTGATGGCGAGGGAATGTCCTCATGCGTGGCTTTTGTACTCCCCTTTCACCTTGCCTGCTTGTCACTTGGGACTTCGTCGGTAGAAATGTAATTGAAGATCTCCTATCCAATCCCCCCTTCTATAGTCATTACTGTGTTCAGCGTAATAGCTATAGAAGGTTTTTTTATTGTTTCTACCGGGATTATTCGCTTAAGGTCTGGGTCAGAGGTGGATGCTAGGGCTGCTAGTGCGTCTGCCAAGGTATTTTCACCTCGCGGAATGCGTGTGAGTTCAAAAAAGTCAAACTGAGTAGTTAAGCTCTTAACAACTTTCAAGTAGGCGTCCATTCGATCATCTTTTGCTTCTATTTTCCGGAAAATTGGTTTATGACGAGCTGGGAGTCGCAAAACGCGTAGACGCGCTTTGCTCCAGCTGCCTTAGCCAACTGTAATCCGGCTATTAGTGCCTCGTATTCGGCTTCATTGTTAGAGGTAGCGAAGTCGAGCCTAAAGGATTGTTCGATTATTTCATCGTTGAGGGAGGTTATGTGAATTACCACCCCGGCACCTTATTTAGATGAAGCACCGTCCACTTTTAAATTCCATATCCCATCGATCTCCATGATGGTGGGGTCTTCCCTAGGGAGCTCGACCAAGAAGTCCACCAAGACTTGTGATTTGGCACACGTCCTAGTCTTATACTGAATGTCGTATTCGCTAAGTTCGACTGCCACTTCGTCAATCTCCCGGATTGGTTAGGGCTTTGGAGAAAACTTCGAAGTGGTTGAGTCGTCATGACTACTATGGTATGAGATTGAAAGTAGGGTCTTAGCGTTCGAGCCGCCGAGACCAGTGCCAATGCCAGCTTTTCCATGGCGGGGTATCTTATTTCGGCGTCTACCAGCGATCTACTCATGTAGAAGACATGTCGCTGTTCTCCTCGATCTTGTCTGACTAAGACTCCGCTTACCCTCCACGGGCTTTAAATGCTTGTTCGCATTCTTCATTCCATTCTGATTTCTTTTTGCTTTAAGAAGTTTGTATAATGGAAGGCATTTATCCGTCGACCTAGAGATGAAGCGATTGAGCGCGGCTATTTGACTAGTCAGCCTTTGGACTTCGCGTATGTTTCTAGGGGATGGCATGTCTCGCAAGGCGTGTAATTGGTCTGGATTGGCTTCGATTCCTCTTTTCGTTACCATGTAACCGAGGAATTTTCCGGACAACACCATGCTTCGCTGGGTTCAATTTCATTTGATACTTATTGAGTATATCACTACTACAAATTAACATATTGGGTGCGGAATGGTATTAGGTGCGACATGTCGCACCTAAATGTCGCACCAGATAGTCCTCCAAGCGACTAAAAATTTCGCTGATGATTAGTGCTATCGGTGCGACTTTGTCGCACCTGATACTATTGGGTGCGACACCTGTCGCACCGGATACTATTGGGTGCGACACTTATCGCACCGGATACTATTGGGTGCGACACCTGTCGCACCTAATGAGTTTAAAAGTTGAAACGGTCAGAAATTCCCCCCGAGTATTTTTGGTTTCCTGAAAACATATTCGGTGCGACATCGGGTGCGACATGTCGCACCGAATATGTTTTCAGGTGCGATATTAGGTGCGACATTGTCGCACCTAATAGTTTTAGGGTATTTTAAATACTCGAGCATCTTCTTCCTCGCCCACAGCCTCTCTCTCTCTCTCTATATCTAACAGTCTCTCTCTCCAACGCTCGTTCATCTTCCTCCACCGTGATCTCCCCCGCCGCCGTGACCCACGTCCAGCCACCGCCGCCCGCTGCCACACGTCCAACCACCGCCGCCGTGACCCACGTCCAGCCCGTTGCCCCACGTCCAGCCACCGTCGTCCTCCTCCAAGGTATGTCTCTCTCTCTCCCCTTCTCTCTTTCAATCACTCATCTCTCTCCAGCAGCGAGATTAGACTTGATGGACTTGAAAATCAAGTCTTCTTTGCACTTGAGACAACAAAGGAATGGGTGGTACAAACCGCCAGCAGCGTACACATTAACGCTTGAGCAGAGACACCGTTTTACCGAGTTCCTCCAATCTGTTAAATTCCCAGACGGGCTCGCTGGAAATTTGAAGAAAAATGTAACTGCTGACGGGAAGCTCACAGGTTTGAAGTCGCAGGATTGTCACATGATCATGCAGAGGTTGTTGGCTGATGGTATTCGCCCTTTGTGCCAAAACCGATACAAGAGACGATCTCCGAGCTCTGCAACTTTTTCAAGTTGATCAGTTCTAGAACCCTGCGAGTGGACGATCTTGAAAAAAGCGCAAGATTCAATCATTGAGATATTGTGTAAGCTTGAGATGATATTTCCGCCAGCTTTTTTCACGATCATGGTTCACGTGGCAATTCATCTACCAGATGAAGCATTGTGTGGCGGTCCGGTGCATATGCGATGGATGTACCTAATTGAGAGATACCTTGGAACGTTAAAATAATTTGTCAGAAATAGAGCTAGACCCGAAGGCTCCATTGCGGAAGCGTACGTTGTAGAAGAGGCATTGACATTTGTTGCAAGGTATCTCGAAGATAAGTAAACTGTCGATGAAGTTCAAGTGCGGGAACTTAGTGTTTTTCGGTCTGAAAACTGTGTGCCTTACGGGATGATGAAGACAATAGTTTTAGATGACGACCAAAAAGAGAAGGCGGAGTGGTACATTTTTACCAATTGTCCAAAAATCGATCCGTATTTGATGTAAGGGAATCTTTTATTTAAATATGTACATTATCTAGCTCATTGATTTACAACTAATTATGTAATATTAACATTGAGCATTTGGAACTTATACAAAATAACTCTGAAGCGGGAACCGCAGATTCTGATATCGAAGCAATGCACAGACAAGAATTCAAAATTTGGTTTGCGAAAAAGGTAAACTGAAAGGATTCATTTTCTGAAAGCATACTAAAATTGCTAAAATGACATCATCTTAATTTGCATATTTCAGATTTTTTACATGAAAGTTAGTGGTTCCAACGTGTCTGAAGAGCTTTACGCATTGTCTACGGGATCTATGCAAAATGCTCATCAGTATCCGAGTTGCTTTGTGAATGGCGCGAAGTTCATCACTCGTCATCGTGATAACCAACGGATCACCCAGAATAGCGGTGTTTGTGTGCCCGTGAACGACTTCAGCTTTTACGGTCGAATGGAAGACGTAATCGTGCTGAACTATACACACAACTGTCGTGTCGTACTGTTCAAATGCATATGGTATGGTGACAAGTACACTGCAGGACGTATAGTGCACGTTGATAAGACCACCGGAGCAACGAGTTCGTATACCGCCAAAGAGTGGTTTACAGAAGAGCCGTTTATACTCGCGACTCAAGCGAAGCAAGTGTTTTACATCCAAGATCTCGTTAAGGGTCGCGAATGGGAAATCGTTCAGGAATGCAATCAACGGGGGATATGGGACATTCCTGAAGTTGATCCGACCACTTCAGCATCGATTCCATTTACAATAGAATTGTCAAATATCGACGTCTTAATCATCGACACGAAACCGCTATGGCCGAGCTTGTTACTGTTGTTGAAGATGATGAAGAAGTGGATGAAGAAGATGAGACGTACGCCGTTTTTGAGGAAGACGATGTTGATGTCGATACTAACATTACATCGAGTGACAACGATGAATGACTAACACCATGTAATAACCATAGTCATCGAATACTAATTACATAGTAATTAAAAATACTAACTACAATTCATTTTGCAGGATGTCTACTTCAGGTCAGAACCCATCAGGAGGAGAGCGTGACCCCCCGCAGATGCCGAGGAAGAAGCGGGGACCAACGACTGGCGTCGTTTCTGCGAGAGCTGGTTTTGGGACCCCTGGAGCGAACACAGTTCGCTACGATCAGACTACGCAGGCGTTCTACCAAGAAGTCAGGGAGCAAAATCCGTTGATCGGGATGTTCCAAAACCGATTAGGAAACCTGATCAAGAGTACCATTCCAGTCGACCTCCCAGACTGGAATCATGTGCCTGCGCAGAGTGTGGCGGCTCTTACGAACTCGATTCATAACGAGTATAACTTCGTTTATGAACATCCCGAGAGTGACGAGCTTGCGCCTGCAGATCCTATTCGCAACGAGATTGATATGGCTATCATTTGCGATGCGAAGAGGATGCGCCGTGGCCAGAAGTCGAGGTTGTCGCAGCTCTTCTTCAAGACATTTTGCGAGAGTAAGGATCTCGCTAAAAATGAAACTCTCGAAGGCTACAACAAGGAAGCCTGGTTGAAAGCAATAGAGACGTTCGACTCGCCGGAGCATAAGGTATGAGTTGAACTTCCGATGGTTATTCGAATTTCTTAAAATTAAACTAACGAATTTATGTCTTGCAGGCGAAATCTCTCCGCAACCGGGAAAATTCGAAGATGAAGAAGACGAAGGCGAGACAAGGGTCGCTTAGTTTTTTTGGTCATCGCTCGAGGAACGTAAGTCTCTTAATATTAATATGCAATATATATGTGATTCATATTTTAATGTTGAAAAATTACAGCGAATGGGAGATGGGAGTATAGGCTCGGCTTTAGCGATATGGTCAAAAAAACACCATGACGCTAAGGGATCGTGGACGACGGACTTCGCGAAGTCGCAATACGTAAGTTAATTTTTTTATTTACTATATTTAATTACTTTATTTCTTCTTATCTGGTAAGTTTTTTGTGGTTTTTTTTAAGGATCAAATCACCGCCCAAACGATAGATATTTTGTGGTAAGCGGCGGAGCAAAACGCCGTGATCTCCCAAAAAGATGCGGAGATGTACGCGATGCGCGATGTTTTAGGAGTACGCAGAGACTGGAAAGTCGGTTTAGGGCCTTCAATCCCAAGGTCATCGCTGGGTGTTGCCCAAACGCTAGATAGAAGGCTCGTCAAGTTCGTCATCTCAGACCGATCCATTGGTTGCCGAGATGCGAGCTCAGATGGATGCCCAACAAGCCGAGCTGCAGGAGATGCGGCAACAAATCGCCTTCCTCAGCCAGATGCACAACCAGCCTCCCACGACTCCCCAACCTCCGCATGCATCGCAACCAGGTGGGAATGATCAGCAGACGCCAGGTTCCACGCCGAGTTCTACGCCTGGTTCTATGGATTTCTTGCGAGATCGTCCTTACGGAAGCGGTGGAGCGAGCGGCAGCGCGTCAGGCAGCGGTGGACGAGGACGCGGAAGCGGTTCCCGAAGTTCTGGCAACTTATTCGGTAGAGGGAATTCTACTATCGATAAGTTTTATAGGAAAAAAAATTAGGAATTTATTTTTTTGCTTTTTTAGAATGAATTTGTATTTTTAATTAAGAATTCTATTTTCAGAATATTATTTCTAATTAATTTAGAATTTTGTTAACTAATTTTTATTTAATTCTAAATGAATTTTGTTAATTAATTTTTATTTAATTATGTAATTTTTTTTAATTAAAAAACATATTCGGTGCGACATTGTCGCACCGAATATAGTGGCGGGAACGGCATTGGGTTCGACAACGTCGCACCCGATATGAATTTACCCGTTAATTTTATTAAATTTGGCAGGAAAACGGCTTCTGTATTTGGTGCGACATGCCGCACCTGAAAGTGTCGCACCTAAAGGTACACTTATTAGGTGCGACATGTCGCACCTAATGACTTTAGCGACGGGTTATTCGGTGCGACGCTGTCGCACCTAAAGTCGCACCTAATAAACTTTTAGGTACGACTTATGAAATATTCGGTGCGACAATCGTCGCACCGGATGACGTTTTTTGTCCTAGTGTATTGAAACATTCCTCCAGTTGCCATATATATGTGGTCATTTTCCCTTAGAGATTTCATCAACATATCGTCGATATAAACCTCCATGGTTTTTCCTATATTTTCTGAGAACATCTCGTTCACCGGTCTTTGATAGGTTCCTCCGGCATTTTTCAGACCAAAGGACATTACCTTGTAACGGTAACTCATTCGGTCAGTCATAAATGCGGTCGTTTATTGATCGCCAAGGTGCATTAGGATCTGGTTATATCTTGAAAATGCGTCCATGAAGGATAGCATTTTATGTCCCGCGGTTGCCTTGATGAGCTAGTCGATGTGAGGTAAGGGGAAGCCGTCCTTCGGACAAGCCTTGTTAAGATCGGTGAAGTCAATGCAAACTTTATACTTTCCATTTTTTTCTTGACGACGATGGTGTTGGCCAGCCAATCCAGGTACTGAACTTCGCGGATTGAACCTGCATCTAACAACTTCTCGACTTCGTTATTTATGATTTTAGCTCGATCAGGGCCGAGCTTTCGTCTTTTTTGCTTTACGGGTTTGAAACTAGGATTGACATTCACCTGGTGAGATGCGATATCAATACTAATACCAGGCATATCTTCGGTTGTCTATGCGAAAGTTGATTTGTTTCTTTTCAGAAAACAAATTAACTCTCTTCGAAGATTTCCCTTGAGCTCGGCTCCTATTCCGACGCGCTTGTCGCGTCGGAGCCATCTAGCTGAACTTGAACCATCATTTCGATCCCGGGAGAGTCCTGCTCATTGAGGTTTTCGACTTCGTTGGACTCCGCAGAATTTGCTTCTTTTACCGGTTCGACGTTCAATAATTGCCATTGTTCGTCCTCTGGTTCGCTCTTTTTCAGCTTGTGGCTCGTCATGTAGCAATTTCTTGCTGCCTTCTGGCTTCCTCGAACTTCTCCGATCCCATTTGTGGTAGGGAAGCAGATACACTGATGAAGGGACGAAGGTACGGCCCTCATCGCATGTATCCATGGCTTACCGATGAGGATATTGTAGAGAGAAAGGCAGTCTAGGACTGTGAATTTTACAAGCTTCTTTAGTCCCGAGGCTTTTACCCAAAACGGGGTTACCCCCATGGACGGGGTGGTTACTTCGTTGAATCCGGTCAACTCGATCGTGCCTTTTTTGATCTCTGAAAATGAGGTCGGCCGAGCTTCCTGGGTCAATAAGGATTCTGGCGACCTCGTAGTTTGGTACATCGAGGGTTACCATGAGTGCGTTGTTGTGCGGTCCTTGATGCCGACCATATCGCTTTCCGAGAAAGTGATTGGAATATTGTTTCTCGGGTTAATGTCGTTTGCCCCGGTGTTGGCGCTTCGTTGATAGGTTTTGATCGAGTTGATTGAGTCATTGCAGAAAATTGATCCTCCAATGATGCAGTCCACTCGATGTTTTGTCCAGGCTGGAGGAGAGCTCGGTTCTCCGTCTCCATCCGACCTAGACCATTTCGGCGAAGGGTTACCTCTCCCTCTGGAGCTGAAATCTTTCTTCTTATAAGGAGATCCCAAGTTGACGTCTTTCAGTTCGCCGCTCGTATATTTTTCTGCCAGAATCTTCCATATGGTCTCGCAATTGATCGTCGCGTGACCATTCGCTTTATGGAAGTCGCAGTATGCGTCGGGATCTCGGGTCCATTTCTTTACCCGGGATCCGCTCTCCCTCGGTTCTTCGCTAATTGATAGCGCGAACCCCGGAGGCGCGCTCTGCTTCTTGGTTCGGGCTCCTATGGTATCCTGGTAGTTTCTCTTACTCGGGTTATTCCCTCCGTTTCCCTACCGGGTCCAGGTGTTAGCCTGGTTCGCTTGGGGTTTCTTAACAGCAACGTGCTTTTTAGCCAGCGAGCTGATTTCTTCCTCAGCCTTGGCGAAGTTAGAAGCTCGGTGGATTGTGTCTTCGATGGTCAGGGGACGATTAGCAGTCATTTCTAAACGAAATTTAGAATCGTGTCAGAGCCCATTCTTTAGCGCGATCAATGCCGAATTATTATTGATGTTTGGTATTTTGGCCAGCACTTCCTTGAAGCGGACCATGAAGTCCTTTAGGGATTCAGAGTCTGTATGCTCGACTCCCCATAGGTCAACCATGGTGGATTCATCCTCGACAAACATTGAATAATGTTTAAGAAAGGTTGTCGATAACTGCGTGAAGTTATCGATAGAATCAGCCTCCAACCTTGAGAACTACTCTAGGGCGGAGCCGTAAAGGCTCTCGGCGAACAATTGGCAGTCACCCGCCTTTCGTTCGAAGTTCCTCAGCTGAGCTCGCCATATCGCGATTATGAAGGACATCATGTAAGCCTATGGATTCGAAGTTCCATTGTAGCGAGGTAAGCGAACTTTCCTTGTATCTCCAATAAAGACTTCTGTGATTTTTTGTGTGAACGGAGTTCGCCCTATTTATGCGACCACTACAACAAATACAACAACTACCGACGATTTTTTTCGTCGGTAATAACCCAGTAATCGTCGCTAAATATATTTAGCGATGATTTTAGCGACGATTATTATCGTTGCTAAATGTCCGTGCCTAAATATATTTACCGATGATTTTGTCGTCGCTAAATATTTACCGACGAGATTAGCAACGATAATTTCATCCCTAAATGTTTAAACGAAAAGTTTTTTTTAATTTTGTGAAAGATAATTAGGGACGATTTTATCGTCGTTAATTCGCGCGGGAAAATTTCGCGAGCGAATTAGCGACGAAAAAGTCGTCGCTAATAAGTCCAGTTTTTTAATAATTAGCGACGACTTTATCGTCGCTAATTAATTATTTTTTTTCGTTTCTGAAATTATTAATTTTTTTCGTCGTTAATTATTTTTTTTTTGTTTATGAAATTCTAAAATGAAAAATCAAATAAAAACCAAATTATATTATCCAAATCTACTTATATATAAAATCCGGTTACGTTTTCGATTATCGACCGCCTGTCGGAGTGTGGACGTCGGGCGTCGGAGTGTGGACGCCGGCCGTCGGAGTCTGCTGGCCATGGGATGACGGAGCCTGCTGCGAACTCTGCGGAAATTGGGGCATAAACAAGCTAAGGTTGAGGCCGGGCACCTGACTCTGTATTGCCTCGGCGAACGAGGCGATGGTCGATGTGAACACCTCCTGCGAGATATATCCTGGTTGCAACGTCCCAGCCTCCGAACCGTAGACTTCGGCGACTTCAGCCGCCATCCGTGCTCCATGTGGCACCAAACGTCCGACGCCAGTCAAGTGATCAGTTCGCGAACCCATAATATCGTGGATCGCCTGCTGCTCTAGGACGGAAATATCAACGTCCGCTCCTTGTTGCTCAGCCTCCGCTCGCAACGTGTTGAACCTATCGACCAGTCGATCTTGATATAATTAACTAGCTAGTATATATTAATCGAAAAATAAGACAAAATAAATGTAAACTTACATAACGTGCGGAGGCTTCAGGAGTTAGCCATTCGGACTTGTCGGACTGATGTTGGCGCTTGTAGTTCGCAAACAAGCTCTCGAAAGCGCTTGTCTCGGCGCTTTTCTGCATGTAAACAAAATTTCAAGTGTTAGATAGTTTTAACGATTTGATGTATCATATAAACATAAAACTTATGTTCTTCATGCGGTGGGTCAAGAATCCAATCGTCCCCTGTCGACTCTTCGTCTTCTTCTTCGCGCGATTCGCCTTGTTCTTCGCTTGTATGGCCTGTAATATAAGTAAACGTACACATAAATAACAAATCGTATAATAAAAGGGTAAACACATATTTAACGTAAATGATTTGATTACCTTAAACTCATCGCTCGTATATCGTTGTATAAGCGTCTCCCATTCAGTGTCGAGCTAACGGTCCTCGGTTTCATAGATCGCGCCACCTGTACGCTGCTCTTGCAGTCGATGTTGAACCATGACCGCAAGGTATGCCTCCAATCGCGAAGACGAGTCTTCGCGTCTCAAATGATTGCCGCATCGATAATTGCCTTCTTCTTCCCGGTTGCGTCACCATCGACTCGAATGTCGTACTTGTCTCGAATCGCTGCTCGGATCTCGGCCTCCTTCGTCGGCCCCACGTTTGCATTCGTCCACCTTGGGACCGTAGGCGAGATCTTGTCTCGGACGACCAACCCGAGCATGTTCGCAAACGTCGCGAGATCCGGATCCATCTCTCGCTCTGGCTGCAAGAACGACTAAAACTCCTCGTTATAAATAATGACTTCCTTCACCCCGGGACGCCGTGCACGCTCAGATCAAATCCCGAGCGTCGACCCACGCACGGCCGGTTCGATATCCTCGTCTTCTTCTTCGACGCCATCGCGTACGGGCGTCGACTCGCAATAATTCGGGAGACGGGCTAAGTAGTCATCCCCGCCTCCGCTACCTCCAGCTCCTGTAGCCGTAGCCATCTGAAATCCAAAACAAACTTTATTTAGTTATGCATTCGTAATAATTTAAATAAGTTAATTTAGTAAGTAAATGAAAAACGTTATATACTATTCGTGTTGCTGATCGGATGAGACTTTTTCAATACTTTCAGTAGTTGATCAAATGACTTATTCGTCCACTTGTTCATCACTTTCAAATGGATCAACGTGACAACAAAGGAGAGTGACGAATACTCCGTACAACCCGGCCATAATTATGTGTTCAGGTCGCTGAAAAGGTCATCAAACTGTCGACTCTGGTATTCTGCATTCAGGTCAATATTGTCATCGTCACCGTCTACGTCGTTGTGATCTAAGATATCGTGTACAACATCAAACATCCCACCTCATCTTCCGTAATCCGTCTGATACTGCATTACGTCATCTTCTTCCTCTTCGTGAAAGATCCATCTCGTGTAATTCCTCTTAAATCCTCTGATAAAGAGATGATTCTCTATATCAGGAATTTTTTGCATCAACACGTTGTTACACCTCTTGCATGGACACTTAACTCTTCTTTCGATGTTTACGTGTTGTCGGGCCATTGCCATGAACTCTGTCATGCCAGTCGCAAACTCAACGCTTAGACGTTGGTCCTCGATTATCCAATTCCTATTTGGATAACTCATTTTACCTAAAGATTCAACATTTTAAAATTTAGTATTTTTCAGATTTTATTTTATAATTTCACGATCCTACCGAAATTTCGGCAGAACCTCCCCTACAACCTTAACAACCCGGCATCAAGCCTTCAACTTTAAAACCTGCATAGAAACATCCTAAAACTAACAATAAATCCAACCTCAGTGGTTCGATTATTAAAATACATAATCCATATCAACTAATTAATTTCACATTTTTAATCATTTGTAACATGAATTAAATACAATTCCATTTAATTTCACATAAACTACCTAATCGTTTTTACATGTTTTTACATAATTTTACCTAATATAAATATTTATAACTAATTTAAATATTTATACCTAATATAAAAATTTATAACTAATTTAAATATTTGTGTAAACAAAACTAATTTAAATATTTATAATATTTATAACAAATATATAACTATAAATTATGTAAATATAACTAATTAATTCATTTATATTTATAACTAATAATATATATATATATATATATATATATAAAAACAAAAAAACTTACCGTACGTGAGGGATGAGGAAGAGATTCCGGACCGGGGCGGACGAGGACGAGGACGGCGTCGGCGGCGGAGCGGCGGAGGAGCTGCACCGGTTGAGAGAGAGGTTAGGAGAGAGATGTGAGGAGAGAGAGACTTACCGGGGAGGACGAGGACGGCGTCGACGGCGTCGGCGGCACACGGCGGAGGAGGGCACACGGCGGACGGCGACGGCGGGAGAGGAGAAATGAGAGAAAATGGCAATTTAGGTCAAGGAAAACGAAATGGGGAAACTGGATCGCGATCTGGTATTTAAAGACATTTACCGACGATTTATTCATCGCTAAATGAATAAATTTCGTCGCTAAATGAACTTACGTTAACCAGGCATTTAGCGAAGACTTATTCGTCGCTAATAGTTTTCGTACATATTGGAGGGACTTTTCCCTCTTTAAAATTCGTTAAAATTTAAAATGAATTAGCGACGAAAATATCGTCGCTAAATCATTTCGTCTTAATTAAGTTGGAGGGATTTTTCCCTCTTTAAAATTCGTTAAAATTCTAAATTTGTTCGAAATTATTAGCGACGATAATATCGTCGCTAAAGAAATTCAAAATCCTTTAGCGACGATATTCTCGTTGCTAAATATATTCCCGCGAACTTAGCGACGAGAAGCAAGAATTAGCGACGATATTATCATCGCTAATTATCTTTGCCGCCAAACTTTAAGAATTTTCGCACCAAATTATTAGCGACAAAAAAGTCGTCGCTAAATGCATTATTAGCGACGATATATTTGCGACGATTAAATCGTCGCTAATAGTTTCGTAGCTAAATGTCATATTTCTTGTAGTTGACGAGGCGGTCTATTTCTGATGTGGAGCTGGTCGCGTCGTGAAATTTCAAGTGGATCGCTCGAAACTCCGCAACAATCGACTGCTTGTACCTCTCGAACTCATTCGTTTTAGGTTCAGTCTGGAAAGGCTGATACCCTCCACGGAACTGAGTTGTCGTGGTTTGCTCGATGGGCCATGCGTTCATCAAGGGCGATCTAAACGACTGGCAAAATGGGAAGTTTGACTGGTTCGCGGCAGCGTTTCCACCTACATCGCCCAACACGGGCTCGGATGGAGGTCCACCCGGAGGTGGCGGAGGCATGACATCAGAGCCGACCTGGGTTGCAGAAGTGGAAGTGACATTCGTCTGAAGAACTATCCCCGATCCGACGAAGTAACTGGGATTCCGTCAAAATTCAGGCGAATGCCTGAAAGCAGAGCCGGGTTAGCCTGGGTGGTCAAAACCGTGTTTTGGACTGAACCCTGCTCAGTGACTCCCAGCTCATAAGCCTGGAAGAGACGGAGGTGGAGTCACGATGCTGTCAATATGGGAGCAGAGGGTTTCATACCTCCGATCTCTGTACTTCGCATATTTTCCAGCATGTCTAGGAGCGCCTGAGATCGCGTCAAAGCCTTGATCTCAGCAGGAGTGCGATCTTCAGAAGTCGACATATTGCTGATGATATTTTTGTTTTGATCGAGCCTAGCTCATTTCTTATAGATGTTGGTCTTTTGATGTTTCCCACAGACGGCGCCAAATTGTTGATTTCGGAAACCGAGCTCTCAACAATCTCGAAGAAAACTATATAATGAAGTATTTATTCGATTTATATTTAAATGGATCTCAAAATATGTCGTAAATGAAACTCGCTAAACGTAAATAATAAGAAGAAATGGAATCACTGTATTGATTGAACTTTTGTTTCGAACGACGTCGCTGGGCAAAAAAAGCACCCAGCGAACTCAGGATTACAAACTTGATCGTAAATTGCGGAGTAAATACAAAGGTTTAACGTTAGAAAAATCTTGCGATTCTCTTTTGAATGAGAGAATTTATAGACTAGGCGAGATATGGAATCTTCGGAGACACGTGGTGAAGACTTCGTCTGCTGTTTGACACGTCGCCTAATTATTTGAATGAGCCCTGGTTGAAGTCGTCTTCGATCCGATATTCGTGTCGAGAGTTGTATGTTGACTACGACTTTGTCTGGAGTTGGTTGAAATCGAAGTGAGCTCGTCGAGGTGAAGTAGCTTTACTTAGGCCTTTACCAAATGATGTGTTAATATATGTTGGGTCGAAGAATTGAGAGCGGCTTTTCACAACTATTGGGCTTCGAGAGGCACAATAAATTATTTTTTTTAATAAAAGGGTAATTTTTAACCCCCACGAAAAAAATTTCGGCCCTCCGAGCCGTTAGGCCCTCAGAGTCGTATGAGGCTCTGAGCCGTATGGGGCCCCAGCCTTCAAAGTTGTTTGAGGCTCAGCCTTAAGAACCATTCGGTGCTCATCCTTCAGAGCTGCTTGAGCCTCTCAGCCTTCACAGCTGCTTGAACCTCTCAGCCTTCACAGCTGTTTATGGCCCTATAGAAACGTTTAGAAATCTGCCTCCATAGTCGTTTGGAGCTCAACCTTCAGAGTCGTTTGAGTCATTTTTCTTAAGCCTTTTACTTTTTCTTTTATTGGTTAGGAGTGTCGTTTTCATTACGACATAGCAAAAACCTTAAGCTCTTCGATGATAAACATACAAACGTAGACGGAAGTGTCCTAGTGAGTGGAGGAACACGACGCAAAGGTCTCTCCCAGCCTGACTTGAACAAGTCTGTAGGCCAGCTCCAGCGATGCCACGCTTCACGACCTTCATGCGCCAAGCATATTGACTTTAGAAGCTTAACGGTAGAGAAAATTCTTTCATGCCAAACGTTACCACCACCCCTTGTTTTAAATTAGCTAAAAGATTACATAATTTGAAATAGCTAGCGCTGGAGAAGAGCTGGCTTCGGAGCAGAAATCACGCTGGAGAAGAGATGGTGTCGGCATCAACAAAGCAACGTTGGGGATGAGAATGCGGCGACGAGGAAGCTTCAGTGACAAAGTGGTGTTCGGAGGAGCGTTGGTGTCGGCGAGACAACGTAAGAGGAAAGATTGCGACATAGGAGAATCGTCCTCGGAGATTAAGCTGTGACGGAGAGAATCGTGTGAGAGTTAGCGTTTTTTTATTTTTATTAAGATTGGTGACTATTTTTTTAATAAATTAAAATTTGGGTTAATTATTTAAAAAAAATGATGAATTGGGCTAACTCTCCTATTTATTTTCTTACAATTTCGTTAGTTTCTTATGGTTAAGCAAAACACCTCCCGTTTAGTGAATTTAGGCATAACTATAATTAAAAAAAAAAAGAAGAAAAAAAATTGAACAATATCATTAAATCTTTTATAGATATTTAATTTTAAATCACTATTTTTTTTTCTTTCCCTTTTTCCTTTGTTGCTGTTCTGCAAATATTCCCTGTTTCCTCTTCCCTTCAACCAATCTTAAACTAAAGGAACCACCGATTCATACAACACCACCTCCCTCTCAACTCAACTCACAAGGAGTGCAAATCTCGTGTCCACATCTTGTCTAGGGTTAGGGTTTCCACGCCAAATACCTGCTTGTAGTACTCTCTCATGCTACGAATTCCATACCTCAACCAATGTACGGACAATCAATGAGCCTCGCCGGTCAGATCGCCGCGACGTCCGACGAAGGCGAAGACGTGATCGGTGCCGGCGGAGGAGGATCAGACTCCGTCGAAAACCACGGCCACAACCACCACATGTCCTTCGAGTCCCACGCCCTCGACGACGCCGTCGCCGGAGACGACGCTGTCTACGCCTCCGCCGCCCACGATATGGTCGTCCACCGCGCCGACGGCAGCAGCCAGCTCACGCTCTCCTTCCGCGGCCAGGTTTATGTCTTTGACTCCGTCACGCCCGACAAGGTCCGCCTCTTTCTTTCTCGATTCTTCTCGGGATTCACACTCACTGCTAGGTCAAATTTTGGTTATTCTATTCTATTTTATAATGTTGGAGAAAATGAAATTCAAGTGATGGATTAATTAAACAACGTGCAAGGCAAAATACCTGATTAGATTTCTCACTCTTTGTGATTGTTCTGTTTCGGTGCTGAGTGTCTTAGGTCGTAATTTGAGATACAGATTTTTATTTTGAAAAAGGCCGTATTGACCTTGATGAATTTACGGTCTTGTTTTGAACGTATGGATTGGAATTTATGGCATTCCAATTGGGAACTTCATATGTGTATATGAGATATTGTGACGGATTTGAAGGTTCAAGCGGTGTTGCTACTCTTGGGAGGTTGCGAGATATCTGGAGGATCACAAGGCGTGGGATTGCCGAATCAGAACAGGGTATTTAATTGAACTAAGAAAATCAAATGTGCGTGTTGTGTGTGTAATTATTTGGGCTTTGTATTTGTATAGGCTGTCGTGGACATTCCGTCACGGTGTAGTCAGCCCCAAAGAGCTGCTTCATTACATCGGTTTCGGCAGAAGAGGAAAGAGCGGTGCTTCGATAAGAAAGTTCGGTACGGCGTCCGCCAAGAAGTCGCACTCAGGCAAGTTGGTTCTATTTCTATTTCCTGCTGCTTTGTTATCTTTGCTTATTTCTATTCCGGAAGATGATCAGGATAAGCACTTTTGCAGTAGATGTTCCCGGGAAAAAGAACTTTGGAACCAATAGGAAAAGTCAGATATACTTCATTAAATCGTGCCATAACATTAAGAGCTTCAGTTTTTCCTTTTCTTTATTTTGTTAAAATAAAATACCATACCGAGGGTGGATTTGGCTAGAACTTTAATGTTTCCCATCCTGTATATAGTATAATAAGGCTCTTCGAAAACAACGTTGCACTCCTATCATGTATTAATAACAACTCGCTGTTTCTTAAAAAAAATAAAATACAATCTTGCACTTTGGAGCCTGAGATGGTTGTTGGTTAGACTATAGGTCTTAAATTACGAAGTCTGTAGTCGTAAGTAGGTGAATTTCTCTGGAAAATGATATTAGATTTTTTATGGAATCGGAACCTGAGAAATTGTATACGTCGTAGTTAAAAAGTATATTTAGTCAAATGCTCATTTATATTTTTCTACTGGTGTGCTTATGAGCCCAGTTTGAAGATATATATGGCAAACTACTTTCAAATTTCAGGTTCCTTCTGTGTTTTTTTAACATCCCATTTGTTCACTTACTGAACCACTTATCATTATTCTAAAAGGACTAATAGTTGATAGTGTCTATCAGCTTTGGAAAATAAATGGGTTAGATTATCGGGTAATATGTTGTCACTTACTTAACATCTCAGTAACTAGATTGAATACATACGATTTTGCTGTGGCTCTGGACACAATTTTGTAAAATTGTGTGCTCTGTGAATTTGTAATAAAAATAACTGAGTTACTTGATTATCCTTGGTATGGGGAATTAACTTTTATGATTGAGCATGGAAACCACTGTAAAGTGCAAGCTGGAAGTTATCATCTTTCAGATTCCCGGTACAACATAAAATACAGTCTCCCTTGATATAAATAGGGTCTTGCTATTTGCGTGTATTAACTTAACCTTTCTGGGAATGTGATGATAATTTTTTTAAAAAAAAATGAGGTCTTGCTATATATATCTGGTTGCGGAAGTTTGAAATTTTAACTTTCTCTTGTAGCTGCATAAGTTGGCAAACATTCTTCACATGGTATCTAAATCAGCTAATTACAATTCTTAATTTCATCTTAATAATTAGTCATTAATTTCTCTATGTGGCCTATATACTTGTACCCCAGGATGCAGCGTAACAAGGGACAATTTACTTCTAAAAAGTCGGAAGGAGGCTGCGGCTGGGGAGACGCACAGGAGTCTGGGCAGGATGATAACCCACTAGAATCGTTGTGAGTTTTCTTCCGTTTCTGAAACCCATATATCTCAAAGAAATTTACCTTTCCAAGTATGATCAACATGATTTTCCGTCAACCCACCTCCCCCCCCCCCCCCCCCCCCCCCCACCCACACACACACACACACACACATTTTCACTCTCATTCCTCTATTGAAGTGATCTTTTTTTTTTCCCTCATCGTATAATATTTTTTCCATCATTAACTCAGTTTCGTAATTCCTAACTATTCTTATGTTGTTTAGATGTACACATTGTGGCACAAGTTCGAAGTCGACACCAATGATGCGGCGTGGGCCGTCCGGTCCAAGGTCTCTTTGCAATGCCTGTGGGCTTTTCTGGGCAAATAAGGTTCGTATTTTCTTGATGATATGGTGCAATGATATTATTTACGGAATTTTGCGTAATTGTTACAGAAAACAATTTTGTATAGTTGATTAGGCGAAAATGATTACAAAGATAAGAAGCAAAAAAAAAAAAAAGTGGGAAAAGAAGAATCTTTGATAAACCCCTTACGTAACAAGCCGCTGCCTAGTTTCGGAGCAAGTGCGTCAACAGAAAGTTGAAAAGTTGTTGCTGTCTGGCAGAACCCCCCATCAGTTGAAAAGTTCACACTTTAGCCCTATCAGACAAATAAGTTAACGCGTCCAGATGGATCACCACGGCCTTCTAAGAGTCACTCTTGCAGCTCTGCCAGAATCTCATCTGTAATGGCATCATGCATTATCAAAATAGATACTAGCACTTCTTGCTCTTGCTGGTTCTCATGACTTTGTTTTTCTCTCTGGAGGGATAGATCTTGCTAACTTTGACTTTATTGACTCGGAATAGCTTGCGGGGATAACGTAACATGATATCCGTCGTAGAAGATTCTAAAGTTCTGATGATTTTTCGATTTTTAAGCTAAGTGTAGAAGTTATCTAAGTTTGTTAGACCTTTTCATTTGGCAAATCATCGCTCCTCATTGTTTAAACTCCGATCCGATTTAAGTGATTACCTGCCCTTTAGCTCAACAGTGTAAGGAAAAGGGCCTGTGTGACTGGCTGAGCTACAAATCCTGGAGTTGAGCGAAAATTCTTATTTTCCAGAACCATAATTGGGTTCTCACCAAATGACACTGCATGATTCTACTACAAACATGTTGGAGCAACGCTTTAGTCTTACACTTGAGATATTGGAATTTTCAGGGGACTTTGAGGGATCTTTCCAAGAAAATCCAGGATCATTCTGCGACTCCCGTGGAGCAGGTAAATGTTATCTTGCTCGATATTGTAATCTTTACTAAATTGAATTGCTCTTCTTATCGAGTTGGCTTTACCTTTTTCAAATCATCTTTTTTTTGTTTTTTTTTTGTTTTGGTTTTCTATAATTAGGCCGAAGGAGAAGCTAGTGATTCCAACTGTGATACTACCATTCGATCGCATAATAATCTTGCAAATTTTGCTAACGGGGATGGCTCGGCTTTGATGGCTGAGCAATGAGTTGTGTCAAAGACAAAAGTCAAAGTAGTCTTTGGCGTCATTCAAGTAGGCTTCCTATTTTAAATTTAATTTTTCCCAGTAAAATTGATTTGTCTTGATCTGCAGATATGATAGTGCCACCATCCTGGTCGAGATTGATGTTTAAATGTATCAAGATATTTTGGTAATTATCGGGGGTATTGTTATATATATAGGTAGTGTATGCTATCTGATAGCCCCTACCGCAACTTCCAGATTTCAATCTTTTTCTTCATTAATCATGTTGTGGGCATAATTTTCGGCAGCGTAGAAAAGGAACTATATCTGGCTTATCTGAAATTAAACGGAAAATGTCTCGAAAATAGAGAACTATTTTTCGATGAAACGTTGATGGAAATGCCGACAGAAAATATATTAAAATACAGTTTTTAATTAAAAAAAATTACAATGAATGCATCGAATCTAAATATATATATGGTCTAGTCTTACACTAAAATTCATACTATAAATTGTTGACAACTCGTGAATCAATTGTTTAAAACTACAAAGCATAAATCAATAGTTTAGAATATTGAATGTAACACAATAATCAATTAGGACTTCAAGTTTCAAATCAATTTCATTTTTAATTAAGTTTTAAATTTCAACCAATAATCATCATATAAATACAAACTTACTCTAAATAGATACCACTAGTAGAGAATGAAAATATAGCTTATAAACCGTGTTTGAGATTAAGTGTGAACTTACTCTAAACAAGTAGGCTAGAAAAGTAGAAACCACTTTTCTCTTTCCTTGGCACTAAAGTAAGAGAGTACCAAAATATGTGTGCACTTTCTCTATCGTTTATTCATAAAAAATAAAAATAAAAAAGAAATAAAAAAAAATTCTAATTCGAACTTTTGTAAGAAGTCAATATGATCTAACTCTTTAGGATCCTCAAAGACTCCTTAGTCGTGCCACCTTTCCCTCTACTATTTGAAATCTCAGCCATTGTCCTTGTAGTGGGCTAGGACGGGTCTCATGAAGCCACGTCATTAATCCGCATTAGTTATAAATATATAAAGGAAAGCGCACATTTACTATTCATCTAGATTCAAATTCTTGTTACATAATTCTCTGAAATTACAAAAATACCATTTAATAGTATCATAATTACAAAAATGTCACTCTATCAAAATTGCCAGACTTTTTGTATTCTTTATCAGCGGATGTTCATATTCTAGAGTATTCTGGATGTGGATTTTTTTTTTTTTTTTTTTTTTTGCAGGGAAAAAGGCCTCTCCAAGAACCAATCAAAGAGACCAGCCGAGAAGAAGGCCCATGGAACGATAATATTAAAACTCATTCAAAAGATTGTCTCAAACAAGGATCGGAACTTCTTGAAACTTACAAAAACCAAAGGAATCCTGGTTAATGGCCCATTTACACAACATATGAGCAGCCTCATTAACCTCTCTAGGAACCCAAGAAAAAGAAACCGAATCGAAACAACTCTCTAAACTCTCAACACGATCAAAGAAAGGGATAAAAGGCCAGACCGAGCAATCTTTGTTGTTCTCTAAATTCCCCAAGAGTACCTTATTATCGCCCTCAATAATGACACAAGAAATGTTCTGAAATTTTGCTAATTGCATAGCTAGAAGATAGCCAATCAGCTCCGCCTCGATCGCCGATGTCGTTGTGACCCTACTCCTCCAAAGCCACTTAATATTCCCTTGATCGTTTCTGGCTACCAGTCCCACTGCCGCTCTACCATTAGAGAAAGCCGCGTCTGAATTAATCTTGATAACTCTTGGGGCTGGCCGGGCCCACATGGATTGCTTCTCCGCTTTTTCGATCCTGCCATTACTGCCGGTGTCGTGGACAATATCACAAAATTCATTGATTCTAGCCTCTGTCCTTTGCATTAACTCCTCGTCGATCCTCGACACCCCGTTGAAAACCTTATCGTTTCTCCACTTCCAGATCGCTTCCAGGATTGTTGTGTTTCTTATGATATCTTCATTCCGTCTCCCACCCGACCTGTTCCAGTCGTTATTACTGGTCAGGAGCTGTTGCAGCAGATCCTCACCGCTCGAGAACGACGCATCCCATCTGCGACTCTTACCAACCGCCAACCAGAAACATCTAGCTATGTCACAGTTCAGGAAAACATGGTTGATGGTTTCCTCAGCTCTATGGCAAGCCCGACACAAACTATCGTTATTTGCGGAGACGTTCGCTAGCTTCAACGATGTGGGCATCCCTTCCACGCCCACTCTCCACAAGAAAACTTTGAGCCTCTCATGGATTCGCAGTTTCCATAAGTCTTTCCACAACTCTTTTTTGGGATTGAAGGAAGCTCGGGCGAGCTGCAAATAAGCCGATTTGAAAAAATCCCATTCTCTGAAGCCTCCCACACCAGCTTGTCCCGCGAATTATAAGGGAGCTTTCGAGTATTCTCAATTAACCTACACCAATCCGGGCCACACCATTCCCTGATTTTAGCCCAATTCCAGCTGCCTTCCCCTTCTTCCATCAACTCTCCAACCCTCGCCTCCTCATTAACCCTCAGCCCTTGACTTCTCGGGATCACCTCGGTGCCTACCCATTTGTCCTTGAACAACCAGGTATTTTTTCCATTCCCAACCAAGTATCTAGAGTTATATCTAATCAGCTCTTTCATTCCCCATACTTCTTTCCAACCAATCGAGTCCTTATTTCTCTTTTCAGAGAAAATAAATTTTGAAGAAGCATAGTACCTGCTTTTAAACATATGAGCCCATAACAAGTCATTTTCCATCGCAAGCTGCCATCCTAACTACACAAGCAAGGAGCCATTTATATCATCAAATTTTCTGATCCCCAAGCCCCCTATCTCTCGGCTCGCAGATGTTGTCCCACCTAGCCAGCGCCATGTATCTTTCATCATTGACCTTCCCGGTCCAAAAGAATTTTCTAACCACTTTATCGAGACCCTGGTTGAAAGTCTTTGGGAGTTTAAAGGTAGACATCACATAAGCCGGAATACCTTGAACCGCCGATTTGATGAGAGTCGCTCTCCCTGCCCTCGAGATAGTCTTGGCCATCCACCCCTCCAAGCGGCTAAGTACTCCGTTCTTGAGGGCTCCAAAACTCTCCGACTTGTTCCTCCCCAAGAACAAGGGGTTTCCTAAATACGAGATGTCCTTATCGCACGCTTCCATCGAGAGTCGGGCTTTAATCTCCGCAATAGTCTCCTCAGCGCAATTAGAAGAGAAAATGAGGCCCGATATTTGGGTGTTAACCCGTTGACCCGACCACCGTTGACATTTCTCTAAGAAATTCCAAACCACCTCGATCTCATTTTTCTTAGCTCCGTAAAAGATCATCGTGTCATCCGCGAACATAAGGTGTGAGACCCTTGGGACTTGTCTTCCAATCCCTACTCCTTGGAACCGGTTTCTCCCTTCTTCTCTCATAAGGAGCCTAGAGAGGACTTCCATGGCAATTATGAAGAGATACAGAGATAGTGGGTCTCCTTGTCTCAACCCTCTCGAGAGTTTGATTTTTAGCAAAACTCCTCCATTTAACACAATAGAGCTTGAGGCTGAAGACATACATTGATCAATAAGGTTGATCATTGTGTCCGAAAATCCGAAGCACCGGAGAACCCGAAGAATAAAGCTCCATTCCATACGGTCATAAGCTTTACTCGTATCTAATTTAATTCTCACGATCCCTTATTTGCCTTTTTTCTTGCCCATAATCGCCATAACCTCTCTCGCCACAATGGAATTTTCAGCTATCCACCTACCTGGAACGAATGCGCGAATGAAAAGGCGAGATCATCTTATCGAGATGTCTTCTAATCCGGCTCGTGATATTTTTGTCACCACTTTGAAACAAAAATTGCACAAGCTAATAGGTCGGAACTTCTCAAAGGTCTCGGCGCCATCAGTCTTAGGAATTAGGACCACATGGGCATAGCTCATAGCTTTAAGCATCTTCCTAGTCTTGAAGAAGTCTTGGACGAACTTCACGAGCGAACCACCAACCGCATCCCAGTAAGTCTTGTAAAAAACACCTTGAAGACCAACCGGCCCGGGAGCCTTGAGTCCATCCATCGACCACACCATAGCTTTTATCTCATTCTCACTCGGGAAGCCTCCATCGCAGTGTTATCCTCCTCTGAAATTATAGGCTGAATCAGCTCGTCCAGTTCCTCAGGGGGATCCGGATCTGAGGAAAGGAATAATCCACCGAATTTTTCATTCAGAAAATTTCCAATACCAATCCTATCTCTCAGCCTTACCCCCTCGTCATTCTTAATACTCCCAATGTGGTTCCTCCGCCTTCTAACCATTATTGCCTTGTGGAAAAACCGAGAGTTAGCATCGCCATCTTTAAGCCAAAGCTCACGAGATTTTTGACGCCAAACCGTGGTAATTTTATAATTGAGCTCACCTATCTTTGCCTTGAGACTGTTTTCTCGCTCCAAATTCACTCTACTACAAGGCTGATTTTGGATCTCAGTCAATTTCTTACTGCAATCCTTAAGGGCTTCTGGGGTCTCTCTCCATTTTACTCTCTTCCACCCCTTAAGAGCACGCCCCACTTCTGTATTTTTGCAGTGAAGTTTCCACGCATTCACACCTGGGACTTCTCTTTTCCACGTCTCTTCGATAATACGTCGACAATCTCCTTCTCTCGATCACCCACGCCTCAAAGAAAAAAACGTGCGCTGACATTTCACTTCGTACATAAACCCATCCATAATGATCGGCGCGTGGTCGGAATCTAAGATCGGGAGGTTACGGACCCCCGCTTTAGGCGCTCTCTCTAGCCAGCATTGGCTTACAATGGCTCTGTGGAGCCTTTCTCTGATTCTGCTTCCTTTTGGCTGACCATTCGACCAAGTAAATTTACCACCCTCCGCCCCTAAATCAATTCCACTAGTGTTTTGCAAGAATTGATCTAGCAGCCGACCCATGCTAGGATAGAACTCTCTACCCCCCTACTTTTCTCTCACATTAAGGATGAGGTTGATGTCGCCTATCAGCATCCAAGGCCTACCACTCGAGACCACCTTATTTCTCAGCTTGTCCCAGAAACCAGGCCTATCAATCGAGTTTGGGGGGCCGTACACACCCAAGATATTCCAATCCAGAAACTTATATGCACCCCTCACAATAGCCCAGATTACATTCCTCGAACATTCCCAAATATCCATATGGATACCAGACCTCCGGCCAACCCCACCGCCGAGACCACACAGCCTCTCCAAAAACCACAACTGATTCGTAACTTCTGCATTTTCTCATAGCTAATTTTTGTTTCTAATAATAAAATAACGTCAGGATTGCATTCCTTTATTCGGCTTCGTAAAGTCGTCTTCGCCGCCTCTCCGCCGAGTCCGCGGCAGTTCCAGGAAAGGGTCACTAACATTGACGAGGTAGGGGGTTGTTAAGGTCCGCCTCCTCAGCCAATAAATGTGAGGAGTCAGCTAACTTTTTCGCTAAACTAGCCTCATCTTTGCTAATCAACGATTTCACGACCTTTGGAGAGTCTTTCTTGTTCGCAACCCTCCTAGGCTTTACAATTCTTCTTTCCTTGCCCTTCTTTTTCTCATCCTCTCCAGACCCTTTGGCGAAGGTCAACTGAAGATTTTTAGCTAACTGAGAAATCTCCTCTCCCCGGTTCTAATCTTTGCCCACATCCTCATCTTTGTCTTCATTCGATCTCTTTTTCTTCCTTGAGTTATTTTCCATCGCGATTTTCCTTTTACTGATGCTCTCATAGGCCCTCTAAGTCTCTTCATAAAATTCTATAGGAATATCTGTCAGGCCCGTATCCTCATCCTCCATAACTAGTCTACTTGGCCCAGCGTCCATGTGGAATAATTTTTGGCTCGGCCCAGGCCCATCTAACAGGATCAGTTCTTTATTCCATGGAAAAACTATATCGTCCACGTCCTCATCCACATTATCTCTTTTTTGTACCTGGGGCCCACTCCCGACCAGGCCTGACCCTGTACCAACCCCAGAGGTGCGCGCCTCTACTCTCTTTTCCCGCAGACTGACATTCCTCTTGTAACCCCTCGCTTTACGCCATGTCATCTCGTCCTTTTCTTTATCTCCATTGTCATTGGCTGCCTCAGTTCGGTATTTCCAAGTCATTTCCTTGGCACTTCCCAGCGACAGCCATGCCGTAGCAGTTCCCGACAGTATGGACGAGACTCTCGGCGTACTAATCCCCATGCCACTTTGCTTTCTCTCTACACCTCTCTGTTCCGGGTGTGTGGTCGCTTCTTCTTCAGTCAGTTTACCCACTTTATCAATCAAGCCTTGGAAACATGACTCTGCCAAGGACTCAATGTAGAGCCAGCCTCCATACATATAGACCATCGGAGAATGCTTCGACCAGGGCCCACTTTTGCTTCCTACACTCATCTTGTTCATGACCTAGGATACCACATTTAAAGCAGAACCTTCCCAGTTTCTCATACTTACATTGAATCCATAAGGAGCTTCGACCTTCTCTATCCAGGAAAAAGCCTGCTTTCAGTGGTTTACTGATATCCACCATCACCTTGAGTCTCATTGATGTAGCATCTCTTCCTGTGTACCTGATCACTATTCCCACCGTATCTCCAAATTGTCTTCCGTTTCTCTCATTCAAGTACCCAGGAGGGAGACTCTCCAAAGTCCAGCTCCTCAATCATCATCATCTATGGCCATGGAGATATTACAAACTAAGCCCATTTACAGGTCCAAGCCCTTCCTTCCAGTACTTTTTCCCCATCTTCTTTTGCATCAAACACTATCTAGAAGAGGCCTGGTTTTATTTCCTTTATCACCCAAGGTCTCTTCACCTCCACACCATCGAGAGTACCTCGTAGATCTGTTTAGCTCTCACCGGACGCGACGCTAAGATTTTTCCAGGCAGAAAGAACTTACTTCATTTCACTACATCCGCCGCTGAAACAGGGGAGGTGTGCAGGTTGCAAGCCAAAAAGGACGTGGCCAACACCAACTCCTCTCCATCGACGTTCTCCTCCTCTAACACCTGTGGACACACCGGAATAGACATTCCAGCCAAAACTCTCTCAAATAGGCTCTCCCCAAAACCCAGAACACACTAGAAACTCTAGGAACTCGCTCACACTTCTCAAGAAACGCCCTCACCCTGCTCTCGTGTTTACCCCCACTAGGACTAGACAAACAACTCGCTCACACTGCTCTAAAAACGCACCCCCCCCCCCCCCCCCCCCCCCCCCCCCCTCGAGAAAACACCTAAGAAAATCCACACCAGACTAACAACCACGAGGATTGTAAAACCCAGCTAAGAAGAAACTAGAGAGAACACCCCACACTAAAGGAGAAAAACCGTCCCACTTATGACATAAAAAAACTGTATTCTGGATGTGGATGTATATACTAAATGAACTCAAACATTAAATTGACAGTTTTGTCCTTTGAATCTTTAAAATTACATTCATGCCATTAAGAGTAAAAAAAATATTATAAAAATTAAGACCGTTGTGATGATTCTTCCAGAGGACGTCTTCTGCTGAAGCAACTGATTTTCGGAGTCAGCTCGAAATTTCTGAGAATTTTTTATATATACATACATACACAAACACACATTACAATCTTCAATTAAATAAGCACATGACCCTACTGCTCTTCCAACCTACAAACATCATATCATCAGTTAATAGTCGAACTTCACTATAACCAACTATTTTTTCTTGGCTTTCCAGTCTATATCAGTAACATTTCCAAATACAAAGAGCTATGAGTAACAATTTCATTTATTTATATTCTTAATCAATTGCCTGACTTTTTCTCCCTCCATTTTTAGTTCTGTACAGGTGACAATTAAGACAAAGGATTGAACGCTTCTTTTATACAACTTATTTTAAACCTATTCTCCCCCAAATATTCTTAGATGTGTGGGTATAAAATCAACACCAAATCTATACAAATTATATAGTGAAAACTAGAGTGCTTACTGTGAACTAAACGAGTAGTGAAAATAAGGGTTTGGTAAGTAAATTTCAACTTGATTCTAAATCAACTTCAGCTGCATAAAGCTTACGATAGATAAACCAATTGCTTACACTAAATAATGGTAACGAATTATAGGAAACAAAACTAAACTAACGAAAACTATTAGTTTTAGGTCGGTATCAGTATGAAATAAATCTTTCTACATTATATAAACTCAAAACTTACCTCAATAGCTGAAATGCCATTGTTTTTAAGAAAGACCAGCTGAAATGAAGAAATTAGGATGTGAGGATTTGCGTTGTTCCTTTCTCCGATTTGTTGAAGACCCAAATAAAAACCAACCCTTATATATTAGTGTAGTGCAAACATTAAAACACAAAAGTAAGAAATAAACCATTATAGGCAAGAGCGAGAGAGAGAGAGAGAGAGAGAGAGAGAGAGAGAGGGAGAGAGAGAGAGAGAGAGAGAGAGAGAGAATAGGTAAAATAATTACAAAAAAATGATATGGGATAAGATTATTTTTTTTTAAAACCGGCTTAGGAAATGCATGAAGCTACTTAAAAAAAATGAGTTCCCTTCCAAGAACATTTCATATAAATGAATCACGAAACAAAGTATACAAAAGCCCCAAATATCCTAAATCGGAGCAAAACAAAGAAATCAATGATTTTATTTTACCTTTATATGATATCGAGCAACCACAAGCTTAAAATCCTTCCTTCCGCCTTGAATCACTGTCGAGACCCGGAGAAAACATAAACCCCCCAATCTATTCAAACCCTCCAAAGAAATTCAAAAGGGAAAGAAGAACAAAAGAGAAAGATCAAGATGAAGAAGAATTCAATCTACCACACATGCGAGCTTCAACCACCTCATTTTTCTTCTCCGGCTCACCATCTCTCTCTCAGTCTCTCTCCAAAATTGTCTCTGTGGTTTTTTTCTTTTTCTTTTATTTTTTCCTTTTTTTTCTCTGCGTGAATGAAGTGAACCAGGAATAGCCGTGGGGTGTTAAAACAATTCTTTCGAAAATCACTTCTAGACCCTTCACTTTGCAATTAACCCTCAATAGCTTCTTCTGTTATACATCTCTCATCCATTTGTATATATCAACTATACAATGTTAGTTGTAATTAAGAAAATTGTAAAATTTATATTAAATATGTTTTCAGTACTCTTTATATTAAATATCTATCTACAATATAATACGTTTCTTTTTAATTAGGAAATTAATTTAAGGGGAAAAATTGTATTATTATTATTTTCAAATTAAAAAAAATTTGATTTTCTTAAGCATACAAAATTACATTTTTACAAATTATTATCTTATCCAATTAAGTGTTTTATTTTATGTTGTACATAATTTTAAAAAATAACGTATATCTTTATTACCAATTTCTCAGTATAGTCTTAATGTTTGGTCTCATATATAAATAATATTATGTAATATATATATATATATATATTATTGTAATTATTTTGACCAAATATTTATTATTGCAAGTCTTTAATCTGCATATTTTAACAAATCTATTTATTATTTTTAATGATAAGAAATTAATAAATTATATGTCTAACATTATTATAAAAATGCAACACCAACTATCTTCGCTCCGCTGCAACGCGCGGTTATACCGCTTGTTAGTTATAAACAAAGGAAACCGCATGTCTCTTTTCCAGTGATAATCCCCAATCTTTCAAGGATCCCATCTTTCAAACTTAGCGTCTATGGCCGCCTATACTTGGACTAGGTTGAGTTGGCGTTTCATTTTATGCTAGAAGAGTCCTTGGGCCGAATTCAATTGGGTCCATAAAAGAATGTTTAGTCCAAAACTCATTTCGGACACTCAAAAATGATTTTAAAGTTCATTTTAAAACTAATTTTGAACTTCTCTAGTGCTTGTTCAATAATTTTATGAAATAATTTGGCAATATGTTTTTTAGTTCATCATTTGAGCCGATAAATAATATTTCAGTTCTGAGTATCAAATAGATTATCTCTACAAAAATGTACTTTTGACCTTGGAAGTTTTTAGGCGTGGTAACTTGCAAATGTTTATACGTGCAACATGCAGAAGCAAAGATTATCCTCGCACTAAGGAACAAATTTTTTTTTTTTTGCGACCATGCACCCGAGAAGGCTGACTCCAAGCGTGATAAGTCCAAGTACTGCGCATTTCATAAAGACCATAGCCACTTGACCTTCACATGTAGGAGACTAAAGAGCCAAATCGATGACCTCATCCAAGGGGAAGAGCTGAAGCGATTTATTTTGCCGATGGTGGACAAACACTAGAGCCTCGCCAATTCAGCAAGGAGTTTATTGCCAACCACGTTATTGAGATAATATCTACTACACTCGTCGATACTTTAGGTCCCAAGTGACCTAAGCGCTCCAATGGTAGCTTGTGTGACACTGATCTTTTGTGGTTACGGCTCCATCTACTTTACGATAATGCTTCTGGTCATGGGCGACCTAAGCGATTGTGTTTATGGTCTTTGACTTAAGTGATCGTTTCTACATTTCGTAGATTCTTCTCCTCCTTGTGTCATTCCCAAAATAAAACAAAAAATTCCTCTCTCTACACTTAGAAACGAGATGAGGACCTTGACAAACATACTAATTTAGAGTGTTGGAGAGCGCGTGGGGGGATAACCCTTTGCGCCCCTTTAACTCATTTTCTTCTACGTATTTCATGTGAGGAGGATCTGAAATCCTTTTCCAATAAGTAAAAAGACCACGATACCTGGAAGGATATCACTTTTAGCTCATGCGAGGCCACAAAATCTGGTCCCGAGTCTTTCCATGTTACATTTATATATTGATTTAAAATTGAGCATTAATAAACACCAGAGACACGAGTGGACGATGAGAAGAAGTGTGGATTGCGATCCCAAATTTTGAAATTGGACCTGCAATTTTTAATATATGTGATCCGATCAAGCACAATTGGAAATTGTTTAAAGTGGACCTACGATTTTAAGAATCGGTGATCCGATCCGATTTGTAGTTTTCCGGATTTTTTATACAATGTTGAGTAAGAATATATATATATATGTATGTATGTATATATATATATATATATATATATGTATGTATGTATGTATACACACAATTTCTGTAATATGCAAAAAAAATATAAAAAGAAGCTTCGAACAATGTCCACAAAGAAAATGTCTAAAAACGTATTTGATTTTAAATACACAAGAATATTTGTGTTCACTTTGTGAGTTAATTTTATATTAAGTAATAAAACCTTGCTTTTAACACGAAATTTTATTATGGGGGGCTTCTAAACGGATATAATCATACATGACACCTTGCAATGGGTTCGTACACATTGCTTGTGTTAGAAATATTTTGTTGTCTCCTTCATTGAGCATTGATCCTGGAACTTCGATGTTAAATAGTCGGTATAGCCCATGAACTCCGTGCCTTGCGATCGCGTTGTCGTGTCCAATAATTCCAGTTGTAAATACGGTTGTCTCGGTTTTCGGATCATTGATGCGAACCTGTATTATTTTGTTTTTTTTAGTAAAAAGTGGATTAAATGGGGAAAAAAGTGGTTTATAATAACAGTTTAGTTAAGAGAGTTCTAAACATGATTATTTCTATTGAATTATTTCATATGGTCAATTTATGATTTCAATCTAGCTAAGACAAATCTTAGTAGGGTTTAAGTAAGAATATAAGTTTTGTAGAGAAAAATTAAATTAATAACATATAAGCTTATATTATAAGCTTATATCTATTTGGTCAATGACAATTTAAGTAAAAATATCTAATTAAATGTAATTTAGCAGTTATATAATAAAGATAAATGAACATCATATTTAACCTTTTTTTCATATAGTCAACGATTTTAACTATGTAGCATAGTAGCTATTGTTAATGCGATTTCTCAGATAATATTCACGAGACAGGTGTTAGTGGTGAAAGTTTGCGACATGTATCGATCTTAGGTTGCTAGTGTGGAATTTCTTACAGTTTCTGAAAGGATCGTAATTGATTAGTTGTGTTACAACCGCAATGGAGGCCCTAAAAAATTGAGGTGGACGGTGTGATTCGCCGTGTTCTTCCCTGTAACTGGAAGAGAAGATACGAATGGTGATATATAATGAAATGTTCCTCTTATTAAGCGAAGAATATGATAATTAGATTTCTCAAACTCTTGGACACTTCTTTAGAGAGAATTTAATTTGCCATAATTTTAGTATTTGTTTGTGAAAAAAATATGTTCGAGAGAGAATATTTCTTCTTCACTTCTAGAGAGAAAGGAAGTAGATCATCACTCTTTATGCTTTGAGATGAGAGAGTTTTATTGAGAGTTTGAGAGAAAAAAAATAAGAGTTTAGAATTGAGAGAATTTTGAGTTGAAATCACTTTTTTGAGTTGAAAATGACTTACCTTCTAGTTTGTGTATGTGAGGTTTTATAGAATATTAAAAGCATGGTGCGTGGCGCTTGGTGCGCGGTGCTTGGCGCTAGGCACGTGAAGCATGGCCGTGTGCCATAATGCAATAGCTTGCAAACATGTTTACAAGCCCTCGATTTTGGTCAAACATATTTTCGGCCCGTTTGACCGAGTTATCCTTTTGCATTGTGACATCGTTTTTTGCAATTGAGGTGTCGTTTTTATCACCCAAAAATGAGGGTATAACATTAACCCCCAGTTTCGCGTGCGACTTTCCGTGCGGGAAACTTTGTAGCCTTATCGGCGCTCTTTCATTGTCTTTTGGTTAATCCGTATCCGGACCTTCGAAGTGCTCGTCTAGACCGCAAAGAGTCTGGCTTAAGCCATTCGGAGTCGTGCTCGTCCGGACCACAATGGGTATACTTCAAGCCTTGAAGGGTTGTGCTCGTAACCACGAGGGGTCTGACTTTTGCGTCTCAGGGTCGTGCTCGTCCGGATCACGATGGGTATGACTTTGAGCTTTTTGGCTTGCTCGTTCAGACTATGAAGGGTTTGACTTTAAGTTTTTTAAGCTTTGCTCGTCTAGACTACAAGGGGTCTAACTTTGAGCTTTTTGGAGTCTCACTCGTCCGGACCACGACGGGTCTGACTTTGAGCTTTTTGGAGCCGTGCTCGTCCGGACCATGAGAGGTCAGATTTTGAGCTTTTTGGCTTCCTCGTCCGGACCGTGAAGGATCTATCTTTGAGTTGTCTCCGAATCGTTGAAGTTATGGCCTTTGTTTTTTTCAAGGCGAGATCTTACTCGACCTTCTTTCAGGTTTAGGTGAAATTTACTCCGAGTAGCGCAACAGCCTTAACCGCTAGCGGTCGGGGACAATCTCTCTTTAGGCTAAGCACGCTCATACCTCTTAGGGCCGCGGCTTCGCCTTTCTTTGGATTGTCTTACGGCGCTATGGGTGCAGGGTGTTACGCTACTTGATGATGATTTCAACCAAGCCATTAGAAGTCGAGAATCGGGCGACATAGAACTACGGGGGTAGAGATTTTCGAAGCCGCATGATCCATGCAACTCTGGACCGAATCCTACTTGGTCTTCTTCGGGTTTAGGAGAAACTTACTCCAAGTAGCGCAACAGCCTTAACCGTTTGCGGTTGGGGACAATCTCGATTTTATGCTAAGCACATTCATACCTCTTGGGCTCGAGGCTTCGCATATCTTTCGATCCTCCTGCAACGCTTTTGGGTATCAGGTAATTATTCTACTTGGTGATGATTTCAACTAAGCCATCTAAAGTCAGAGATTGGGCAACCCAAAACAATTGAGGTTAGGTTCTTCGGAGCCACAAAGGCTGTGCAACTTGATCGCGGGGATCGAGCGATCCAGAACCACGGGGTTAGGATTTTTAGAGCCACGGAGACTGTACAACTCGATCGCATGAGATGAGTGACCCTAACCCACGGGGGTTAGGATTTTTGGAGCCACGGGGCCACGGGACCTTAAGTGACATGGCCACGGGGGATCGAGCAACCCGTAACCACGGGGGTTGGGATTTTTTGGAGCCACGGGGGCCATGCGACTCAATCGCGGAGGTTGAGCGACGCATAACCATGGCGATTGGGATTTTCTGAACCGCGGGAGCTTGGTAGAATTGAGTGACAAGAGTCATGAGGCCTAGGTGGCGTTGAGTGACAAAGGTCACAAGCTAACGAGCATTGAGTGACAAGGGTCACAAGATGATTCGAGCAACATGGGTCACGAGGCCGCAGAGGCGATGTGCGACATATGTTGCAGGATGTTTTGAGTGACACGTGTCGCAAAGGCTAAAGAGGCATTGAGCGACAAGGATCCTGGACCAAGTGTGGCATTTTCTTGTGGAGCCTCTTGCACTTGGTTCCGTCGAGTTTGGATTTGAGCTCGTGCATTGAGTGCCATGCTCTACGCTCGTTGAGGGGGCATTCTTTTCAGAGAAAAATGTGTGGCTGGACATCTTGCAGGAGATCTCATTGCCTGGTCTTGAGGTCTTTGGTGGAAGGGTCCTCCAATATTTATACTTTTTTTTTTGCGGAGGAGTCTTCTGGTTCTGATGATTTATGAGAGGAACCCCCGATTCTGATGCTTTGGTGGAGTAGTCTTCCAGTCTTGGGACTTGTGGCAGAGGAGTCTTCTGGTTTTTATGATTTGGCGGAGGTCTCTTGGTCTTGAAATGAGAATAAATATTACCACATAGGGAGACTTGTAACATTCTCACAAGAAGAGGCTTGTTACGGTCCCGCACTTGTGATGATCACATGGGGGAAGTCTTGTGATAGTCCCACATAGGGGAGTTTTTTGTGGTCCCGTAGATGGAGTCTTGTGATGGTCCCGCGGAGAAAGGTGGATTTGCTAATGGAGAACTCGTGGTTGTTTTTGAGTACTCATCCTTCTAGTGCCAAAATGTTAATGCGATTACTCGGATAACATTCACGAGACACGTGTCGATGGTGCGAGCTTGCGACGTGTATCGATTTTAGGGTGCGAGTGTCGAATTTCGTACGGTTTCCGAAAGGATCGTAATGGAGAGAAGATATCTAATAGGGTTACGACTGCCAATGAAGGCCCTAGAAAATCGAAGTGGGCGGTGTGATTCATCGTGTTCTTCACTGTAGCTAGAAGAGAAGATACAAAAGGTGATATATAATGAAATGTTCCTCTTATTAAGCGAAGAACATGAAAATTAGATTTTTCAAGCTCTTAGACACTTCTTTAGAAAGAATGTAATCTGGCATAATTTTAGTCTTTCTTTGTGAAAGAAAATACGATAGTGAGGAATATTTCTAATTCAATTCTAGAGAGAAAAGAAGTAGATCATCCCTCCTTGTGCTTTGAGGTGAGAGAGTTTTATTGAGAGTTTGAGAGAAAAAAAAATAAGAGTTAAGAGTTGAGAGAATTTTGAGTTGAAATCACTTTTCTGAGTTGAAAATGACTTACCTTCTAATTTGTATGAGTGAGTTATTTATAAGATATCGAAAGCATGTCGATTGACGCTTGGCGTTTGGCGCTTGACACGTGAAGCAGGGCATGCGAAGCAGGGCCGCGTGCCGTCATAAAAAAACTTGGAAGCATGTTTACAGGCTCTCGGTTTCGGTCAAACATATTTTCAGTCTGTTTGACTGAGTTATCTTTTTTGCATTGTGACGTCGTTTTTATAATTGAGGCGTTGTTTTTATCAAAAGAAAAACCACGGTATAATAGCTATTTGAGTACGCTTTTTTGGACGTATTAATTGCAGTAGTACAAAAAGTTATTTAGCTTTTCACAAAAAAAAAAAAAAATAATAATAATTATTTAGCTATTATTCGAGAAATGTGAACTGTTATCCAAGTGATGGCTTAATTTTAATTAAATTAAAGGACAGTTAACTGTCATGCAAACATAATTACCTGATGGTACGCTATTTCATTATCTACGTACTATAAATAAAAGCACGATCAAATACAACTTGTACCTGTAGTTCCGACTGATTAGCTGTGGCAAGAGCTATCCGCAGCATAAAAGTTCCACCAGGATTGGCTTTATCAAGACTGAAATTGATCTGCCAAGTTGTGCTTTGATACGCGCCATCCTCTTTTTTCCTTAAAACACCGCAAAATCAACAAAATAAAGAAAACAAACTAATGCTTCCTTGGATAAAATTAGAAAGAGGAAAAAACACACTAGGAATATCCATATAAAATGGGGAACACAATGAAGGAAATATATCTTGGAATTCCTCCGTTTCCGTTTCTCAAAAATTCTGTGATTCGAAAACATTAAATAATTTTGATGATTCATTCACATTTTTCTTCAATTTTAATTTCGAATGTAACATTTTATTATTTTCTCATTCATAATTAAAATAGAATTACGAAGATATAAGAAAATAGATATTGAAAATCGAAAAAAATATATATAGGGAATGTTTGGGGTTTGGAATTAAAATTATAACTGAAAAGGATAATATATTCCTGATAGTCTTCACAGTTTTACGATATAGGATTTTCTCAAGTTGTTACTGGGTCGACCCCAAAACTATAATTTATCTCGTGATCTTGATAATATGATACATATTGAAAGAAAGAAGGGAATACAAAACGACAGTATAAAACCTAATTATTATTTTTTTGGGAAAGTTAAAATGAACCTGTTTACTTGAGCAAAGAACCAATCTTTAGCATAGTCATTGACACCAACTTTGTATATCAAATCTCCATCCGGATACAACTCTGCGTATCTTTCCCATAATCCGTACTGTCTAAACCTGATCGTATATACATCAATATATATATATATATATATATATATGATTAATAATATCATACTAAACATTAAAATGTATAATATAATATACTAGATATATGCGCTCTGAAGTACCCATCTTAATAAGATTATCACAGAAGGGAAACATTTTAGTTTACGAATGCTTCAGGTGTATATATATGGATATCTTCAAGTTGAATCTGATCATTTTGTTCAAAGCAATAGTTTAGGCTTTTTGGAAATTAATATAATCTTTTTAGAAGTTTTTTTCTTTGTAGGAAATTATTAATTATTTGTGTTATCTATGAAAATGGTTTACTTTATGATTATTTACCAAAAAAATATATTATTCTGACCAGAATTACTAGTTTTCGAGACAGTTTTGGGTACTTTATATACCTAATCTAGCGTTATGTTGAAGGCTTTCAAAGTGATGTGAACATGAAACACAAAAAAAAAAAACAAGTATTCGAGTTTCAACTAGTCAATTTTCATTTTAATTATTTAGTTCAAGTTTAATTTATTTAAAAGAAATAGTCCAACAGAACGAAGTAAATTAATTAACTTAATCAGATTAATTAGTTTACTTTGGCTTAAAAGCTATTTTCCAAAGTAAGTTAAATTAACTCGATCAATTAATTAATTTACTTCGGCCTGATGGATTAATTTCTTAATAAAATGAAATTTTTGTTATTTTTTAAAAAGATAGTGAGTTATTAAGCTACTAACCTAATTGTCCCATCAAAGATGTAATTATTCCCCTTAAAAATATGGGTGATTCAAACTATATCTTAAGATTATATTCTATGCAAAAGATATCAAATATTTAATTCCAATATAGTTTGCAGTTGTGCAGTAATTAAGAC